>NW_010340902.1:0-17643 GCF_000700745.2 Antrostomus carolinensis
ACGTGGGCAGCAGGTCAAGGGAGGGGATTCAACCCCTCTGCTGGTGAGACTCCACCTGGAGTGCTGCCTCCAGTTCTGGGGCACCCAGCATAAGAAAGACATGGACCTGTTAGAACGAGTCCAGAGGAGGCCACAGGGATGATCCAAGGGCTGGAGCATCTCTGCTGTGAGGACAGGCTGAGAGAGTTGGGGCTGTTCCGCCTGGAGAAGAGAAGGCTCCGGGGAGATCTTATAGCGGCCTCCTAGTATCTGAAGGGGCTCCAGGAAGGGTGGGGCGGGACTTCTTACAAGGGCAGGGAGTGACAGAACAAGGGGAAATGGTTATAAACTGGACAAGAGTAGATTTAGATTAGATATTGGGAAGAAATTCTTTGCTGTGAGGGTGGTCAGACACTGGCCCAGGTTGCCCAGAGAAGCTGTGGCTGCTCCTCCCTGGAAGTGTTCAAGGCCAGGTTGGATGAGGCTTTGAGCAACCTGGTCTAGTGGAAGGTGTCCCTGCTGATGGCAGGGGGGGTGGAACTGGATGATCTTTAAGGGCCCTTCCAACCCAGACCATTCTGTGATTCTGTGATTGTTTGAATGAAGAACTTGTAGTGCTCAAACTCTTCTCTGTTAATAGTTAGAGCCTCAAATTGTAGATGTTCTTAAAGCATGCACTTTGATTTTCAGTATTTTTTCTAAAAATATATGATCCACCATCACATTCTTAAGACAAGGATTAGGTTTAAAATAAGTGCCATAGGTATATTAAATATGTCTTGAGTTAGTTTTGCTCAAGGTCCAGTGTGTCCAGTCACAAATGGTGACCGTATCTGCATGGCCATATGTTTACTCATATCTGGAAGCAATGTTGTATTGCAGACCAGAGCCTGCAGCCACATCATTTTTTTTCATAAGCATCTGTTATTCTTGATCTTTTGAAACATAAACTCTAGTAGGATAAATAATGGGAGAAGTAGAAAGTGTAACAGAGCTGAATTTGCTAACACCTTGAGATAGAAGGAAAAGTTGTGTTGTTGGCTTTTTTTCCCTGAAAAATAGGTGCACAATAATAGTGGATAATGTGTATAAAAAGAGGGTGTTCTTGGGAAAAATAAGTTACAGGAGTTGTTGCACTTTTATGTCAAGCTCTTTCTCTGTAATTGCTTTTACTAGTAATCTTCTCTTTTAGTTTTTTAGTGTGGACCTGACGAGCTTCTTTCTGCTGGTGTCAGCAACAGGCCTTTTACCATGAACAATTCCACTCCAGCTACAGGTATACATAAAAAAATAATTTTTATCAAAGTTCTTCAACAGTGTGTGGGTTTTTCTGTAAATGTATTTTTTTATTATTCTTTATTGTCACTGTGAGCAGCCTCACCAATCTGACTCCCAACAGCAGAGCCACTGGAGTCTATCCAATTCAGTGACAGTATTGAGGAGCTCCAAAGCTGATCAGTTGAAATGTGCAAAAAAACACCCTTATTTTCTATAATCATGATCAAGCAAGTAGCCTTACGTACAGATTCTCAACTGCCCACTCAATTTCCCTGTAGCTGTGCAGTTGAAAGGAATTTGTTTTCAGGTATTTCAAGACTGTCAGGATTACATAGACAGGAGATGAATATCATATATCAATCTCAGTTTGGTGGAATGTAGGGCATGTCACGTGGATGCATGATAAAGAGTTAAGCTGATTCCCTTGGGTGTTCTTGTTCCTGCTTTCTACCCTACTTCCAGAACTTCTTGAGCAGCAGCACCAACAGTCCTGTGATTTGTTTCCAGATGTTTTCCTACCAGTTCTTGTACCCACACAATCTCTCCATGGGTTGAGATGAATGGTAGTGTTTTTGCACGGCAAGCAGCAGGAAAAATGATTATTTTTTCTCTTGCCCAGATATTTTCTTGATCTGATTCACTACAGATTGTTCTTCATCAGAATGTTTTTTTCTGGGAGATGGTGGGAAATGGGATACACAGATGCAGGTTAAGAAAGCTGGTTCTATTTAAGAATGGCTCAGTGTGAAACCGCAGCCACACGTGCCTTCAAACATGTTCAACTAATGCTGACATCCAAAGAAATTTATGCTCTGCCCCACTCTGTCTGTTGAGAAAGATGCAGTATCTGGTTACCTGTAGTTTCAGATCAGACAAAACGTTGAAAGAGAAAGCTGGGTCTGCTTCCTTTAGAGGTGCTTTCAGCTTAGGTGGACTTGTATTAATGGCCCATAGCTGCTTAAGTTAACTTTACTAACTAAAGTACGTTAACTGACTCATGACACAGACAATTGCTGTTAGCAGTGGCTTCCAAACAGTTGAATTTATAATGGAGCAAGGGACAGAGCAGATGAACTCTTGATAAGCATCTAAGACTTACTTGCTATACTTTTGGTGGGGAATAAGGGGAAGGAAGAGTCTGAGGATCTAACTTGCAGATTTTTGGGTTTGATTTCTTTGACTTCCACATATCGGATTGTTCATACTTCTGCTGATTGATTCAGTGTGACGTCCAGAGGCTTCTGCTTGGCTTGAAACAGCATTAGCTTATAACTCAGTAATTTAATAGCTGAAATATTTCAGGCTTGTGTAGATGGTGTTTTGTGGGAAGGAATCAGCTGGCAAGGAATATAAATTTGTATTGTGTTCAGGTGACTTTTATCAATTACCAGTGCAACTGCTGATCACTCATAGTGATGTCCAGGGTATCTAAATGATATTAAACTTTTAAATAAGACAGATCTGTTTGTCTCCTAAGAAATAAAAAAACCCCTCTAATTTTCATTGTTAATTCTATACTTCATTTGGGGTTTTTATAATTTCTATTGAGATGCATCTTTTTACCTAATACAACTGCTTCACCTGTAGCGGTTTTTTCATTTGGTGGGTTACATATTTAAAATATGTTTGGAGTTTTTTGATCTGAAGCTACTCACTTGGCAGATATATTTGTACCAGTCATGAATCGTGATTGTAATTAACTTCTCTTTGTAGCACCAGGCACCAAATTTCACTTTGTTCTCATCTTTGTCTATCTGAAAGGAGTTTTTGCTTTCACCCAATTGAGTGTAAAATTCAGAAGAGGTGGTTGTCTTCGGCATACTTCAAAGAACTGTTGAAACAATTTTGAAATTTAGATGCCAGAAAAACATATAATTATCACTCTGCATCAAAATTAGTGTCAAACAATAGCTGGACAAAGCAACATGGTTTAAAAAATGCTGAGGTCTTTATACTTGGGATGGAATGAATTATAGCTTTTGTTGCTGATTTAGTGACTTAGCTGAAGTTCCACAAAACGTAATATAATTACAACTGGAAAAGATGTACTTTAATAGCATTTTTGGGTCAGGTGTTGGTCACTGTTCAGAAACCAGATCAGCTAGAGCTAACATATGCTTGCTAATGTGTAGATGTACGTGCACATGGTATGTTCACAAGCTGAAACTGTTCTGGTAAGCACTGTCCTTTATGACTGAATGCCTAACTTGAAAACTCCTGTAACACTTAGTGAAGATGTAGAGAGAAAATGCTGTGCTTGCCACTTAGCTCCATCTTGTCAACTCTGATAATGAGTCAAAACCCAGAAAGTATTTCTTCTGCGAGACTCTCATCTTAAAATAAAGGGAAAATTCCTGTTAGATTTAATTTCCTTCTTTTTTTAGTCAAGCAGTCATTGACTTAGTAAAGTCAAGGGCATCTTGTTCATTTTGAACCTGAAAAGTAGATTTAACAAAATAGGAGGGGTTGTTAGGCTTTAATAGTAATATATCCTGTTGTGCCTTGGTACTGATATGCATTTAATATGTTTCTGTTTGTCTTAAAGTCTCATCCCAAACAAGTGTGCCGCATGTTCACATTTTTTAGAATGCACACAGAGCACATGATGCCATTTAAAATTTCTTGATGGAAAAAAAATCAATGCATAATAGGCTTTTTTATGTTTTGCAGGTTTAGTGAACTTGGCTTATGAGTGTGCCATGGTTGGGGCTTGGATCATCTAATGTGGAATTTTACAGAATTCCACTGGTAAAAATACCCTCTGTAAAGATCCTTATACAGAATGAGTATTGTGAACCGCTTTTCTGCCTTAGGCTCTACTCAAAACCTACAGCAAAATCTGAAATTACTTACTAAGGTCATACAGATATTTTTTTCCTAATCTTTTGTGATTTCCCTTGGAAGGCGAATGCAACACATGAGGTGTTAAGACCGTTTGTCTTCCTGGAGTGAAGCTGTTTGTAGCGCTGAAGTGATGTGCAGTTGGACTTCAATACAATTTCCATCAAATATATCAAATATGCTGTCCTTCCTCTCAGTTTAGGATTTTTTTTTAACCACGTCTCATAAGCCTCTGTAACTTCCTTTTGGAGAATCTCTTACTGGCATCTGTAGTTTGGCTAATGAAATTCATTTTTACTACTTTATTACTCCATTGTGATAGCTTCTAGAACAATATGCCTGTTCCAGATGTGGTGTTTTGATTAAAAGTGCTCTCAAGGACTCTGAGTCATCTCCTTGAAATGGAGCCATTGGTCACTTACCTGTTACAGGATCCAAATACGCATATAATTTAAAAAAAAAAAAAAAAAAGACTGTTTGCCAAAGTGGAAAACTTCAGAATCTATACAGATTTCATGGCTTACTGCTGTCTATCCTTTTCAAAGGTTTTTTTAAAACTTAAAATTGTGTGGGACAGCAAACTTTCTTTAAGGAAAAAAAAAAATATCTGAGGTAGCAACTGAATCTAATTAAGAAACATACCATGCAGGAAGATAAGTTACTAATAAAAAAATGAATGTATTACCTCCCAATTACCTACTTCCCCCTCTTCCGTGTAATCACCACTTTGTAAATATGTTACATGGGCATTTGGGAGGAGGTTATTGACCTCTCTGTCTGGAAGACTTAAAAAAAACCCAAAACAAACCCAAAACAAAAAAAACTTCAGAAAAAACACAAAGAAAATAAACAAACCAAATCCAAAGCAAACCAAAGCATCACATGACTCACCTTGCAGGGGAGATTTGGAACAGCTAAAGGGGTCTTAAACTGTCCTTTAGTTATGTATCAGCTGTACTTTCTTAGGATTCAAAGAGCTGTAGATAAGTCAATATCAGTGCTGAGACAACAGTTTCTGTCTTTTAGGTTTTGGTATCTATACAGTGCAATAAGTTTGTCTTCTTTGCTTGTACCCATCCCCCTTCCTAAAATATTTTAGATAATGGGAACGATAAGAAGAAATTTAAAGGAGACAGATTGCCATGCTCCCCTTCACGTGTCCTTCATCTTCGTCAAATTCCAAGTGATGTTACTGAAGCAGAAGTCATTTCATTAGGCCTCCCTTTTGGCAAAGTAACCAACCTCTTGATGCTAAAAGGAAAAAGTCAGGTATTTACTTTTCAGTGTTTCAATTATAAGAGCGAGGCTGAAGATGTGGTTCATGTTATGACCCTTTTGATATAGTGTTTGTCTGAAATGATTGAAACAATGTCTCAATATGTCATTGATATCTCAAGATTTTCATATTTTCAAATGTGAAAGGATGCCTTGATATTTATTTTAAGATTATAATATACTTTTGGACAAAATAACAGTCTAGTAACTTGTTAATAATATTGCTAAATATTATATCCACCTCATATAAGAATATATAGATAATAAAGAACTACATCGTCACTACTGATGTCAACATATGTCTTGAAATAACCTGCCTGATTAAATACTTAACCTGCAAGTTAATTTTTTAATGTGAATTAAATTGCTTAGATTTTTTTTTTAATCCTTTTAGATGTGATGGGGTAGTTTACATTATTAATAAACACTGAAATCCTAAAAATAACAGGCACTCATTCAAAAATTGTCTAGAGAATTGAGCTGGGTTAATATAATGCACAGACTGATAGATGTTTAGTGTCCTGTTCTTAATTTTTTGGTCAGTATGTATATCTGCTACCTAGGTAATAGTGCTTGGATTCAGGAATCTGATAAATTCATTAGCAGTGTGGTACTTGTAGCAGCATTGCTTCTCATGTATCATACTTATTCCATTTCTTCTTTAATGACTGTTTGTACTTAAAATGTAAAACGTTTTAAGAAAACCCATATATTCCCATAAACAGACACACACACACATGCATTTTAATGCTGAGCAGATCAGTACTGTACTTTCACGTGATCTTTCTCTAGTGAGAGTGGAATTGGCAGTAAATGATGCTTTCATGCTTTGTTCTGTCCTGTAGACCAAACAACACTGAAAACTGCTGTGTATTGGTTGCAGGCATTTTTGGAAATGGCTTCTGAAGAAGCTGCTATTACTATGATGAACTACTATACTCCTGCTACACCTCACCTCCGCAGTCGGCCCGTTTATATTCAGTATTCCAATCACAGAGAACTTAAGACTGACAATTTACCTAATCAAGCTGTAAGTATAATATTTCCATTTAACAGGATAGAATTCCACGAGTTAGGTACTGGTTTTGGCTAGGATAGAGTTAAATTTTCTTCATAGTAGATTGTGACATTTAGATAGTGTCAAGGCCCTTTCTGCTTCTCATGCTCCCCTGCCATTGTCAGCATACAAGGAGCTGGGAGGGGACACAGCTGGAACTGCTGACCTCCATTGAGCAAAGGGATATTCCACACCATATAACACTGTCCTCAGCAACAAATGCTGGGGGAAGAAGAAGGAAGGGGGAGTGTTCAGAGTGATGACATTTTTAGTCCCAAGTAACCCATTACATGTGATGGAGCCCTGCTTTCCTGGAGGTGGCTGAACTCCTGCCTGCCAGTGGGAAGTAGAGAAGGAATTCCTTGCTTTGCTTTGCTTGCATGTGTATATTACATAATACACTGTCTGTATCTCAGCCCATGAGTTTCCTCACTTTTACCCTTTTGATTCTCTTCCCTATACTGCTGGGGGGAAGTGACCAAGCAGCTGTGTGGCACTTAGCTGCCTACCAGGGTTAAACCACAACTTTAATAAATAAACAAACTACTTTCCACTATACTAATAGTCACATACTGATAGATATTATTTCTGTCTGTTGTTATCTAAGCAGTAACTTCTTTCAGACAGGGACTACTCAATATCTGTAAAATTACGGTGGAGCAGCTCAAGAATTGTTCATCCTGATGAGCAGGAAATCAAGTGAAGGTGGCAGGAGGACTGCTTGGATGAACAAGGACTGAAACATAAAAAAGAGGCATAGAAAAGGTAGAATCACAGACGAGTGACCCAGGAGAAACATAGTTATCTGAACATGCAGGAATGTGGTTAGGAAAGTCAAAGACCACATGGAGTTGGGTTTGGGAAGGGATGTGAACAGCAGCAAGGAATGGCTCCTCAAAGTCTATCAGCAGCAGAAGGAAGATTTAGGGAATATGAGGGCCTGCTGGTGAATGGAGTGTGGGCCCTGGTGACAAAGGCTGAACTACTGGATGCCTTCTCCTCAGTCTTTAGTGGTTAAGACTTGCCCTTGGGAATACCGTGCAACTGAGAACAGTGGGAAAGTCTTGATGAAGGAAGTAGAGAAGAATCTCATTAGGGAACATTTAAGCACACTGGATAAACAAAAGTCTGTGGCCCTAATGAGATGCACTTGTGAGTGCTGAGGGAGCTGGCTGATGTCATTGGAAGGCCACTCTGACAATCGTGGAAAGGCCATGGCAATTGGAGGAGGTTTCTGAGGACTACAAGAAAGCGAATCTCAGTCCTACCATAAAGAAGGACAAGAAGGAGGATCCAGGGAACCGCTGGCTGATCAGCTTTACCTCAGTCCCTGGGAAGGTAATGGAGCAACTAACCCTGGAAACCATTTCCAAACATTCTAAGGATGGTTGGGAAAAGTCAGCATGGGATTTTGAAAAGGAAGCAATGCCTAACCAATATGATATCCTTCTATAGGGAGATGACTAGTTTGGTGGGTTGAGAGGAGAGCAGTGGATGTTGTTTATCTTGACTTTGGTAAGACTTTCAGCATTGTTTCCCTTAACATCCCGATGGACAAACTGATTAAATACAGTCTAGATGAGTAGACTGTGAAGTGATCTGAAAGGCTAAAATGGCTGTGACCAGTGGCATGAAGTCCAGCTGGAGGCCAGACACTGGTGGAGTACCCTAGGGGTCAATACTGTGTCCAGTACTGTTTAACATCTTCAGTCATGTCCTGGATGATGGGATGGGGAATATCCTCAGCAAGTTTGCTGGCAACACAGAACTGGGAGGAGTCATTGACCCCCCAGATGGTTGTTGTGCCATTCAGAGGGACCTTGAAAAGCTAGAGAAATGGACTGACAGGAGGAACCTCATTGAGTTCAGCAAAGGGAAATGCCAACTCCTGCACCTGAGGAGAGGTAACCCCAGGTAACATTGTACACTAGGGCCAACCAGCCGGAAGCCAGCTCGGCCTGGGGGTCCTCATGGACAGCACACATGTCCTTGCAGCAAAGAAGGCCAGCAGCCTCCTGGGCTGCAGAAGGCAGAGCACTGCTGGCAGATTGAGGGAGATGACCTTCCCCTCCACTGAACACTGATGGGATATCTGGAGTGCTGTGTCCAGTCCTTGGCTCCTCAATACAGGAAAGACATGGACATAGTGGAGCAAATCCAGCAAAAGGCCATGAAGTTGGTTAAGGAGCTGGAGCATCTGTCATACAAGGAGAGCGAGCTGGGACTGTTCAGCTTGAAGAAGAGAAGACTTAGGGGCATCTTATCAACGTCTGCAAATATGTGGTGAGGAGGAAGTAGAGAAAGTGGCGACAGACTCTCTTCACTGGTGCCCAGTGACATGACAAGAAGCAGTGGGCATAAATTCAAATAGCGAAAAATCCACTTAAACTTAAGAAAAATTTTTTACTGTAAGGGTGGTAGAACATTAGAATGGGTTGCTTTGAGAGGTTGTAGAGTCTCCATCCTCATATGTGTTAGAAACTTGGCTGGAAACAATCCTAAGCACCCTGCTATAGGTGACCCTCCTATTATATTCTACCCTACTTAGGAATACTTGCTTACAATATATTTTGAAATAACTTTTGCCATTCCATATAATGTTAGTTAACAGCTCTCAGTAGCTTCAGAATATGAAGAAAATATTCTATCTTCTCTGGTAAATATTTTATCTGAATAGTTAGTTCTGATTTTTTTTTTTCACCTGTTACTGTGTCCATAATACAGTAGCAGGGATACCACAAAAACATACTGCTTCAATTGTATATGTTTGTGTTTTCTTAAAGTTAATTGCTACTCATGGATCTGCAGATGCTGTCTGAAGACCACATGGGACGGCAAACCCAGCTGACACATGATGAACCACTTTCTGCCCAAAAAGCGGCTCTTTTGAAGCTTTTTACTTTATCAGATATGGATGTTATTGTGAGGGCTCATGTAATCTGCTTTTGCAAGATTTGTGTTTGGCACTGTTCCAAGGCCTTACCAAACTCAGGAATAACAAATCATTACCTTTAAGTTGTTCAAGTTTATTCTTAGTAGTTTTTTTCTTTTTTAATGTTGACTGTTCTGAGAACCACCCTATATCAAATAAAAAGGATATTTTCACTGAACATTAGTTTTATTTGTAACTTTGTGGCAAACACCAGAATTCTTCTTTCTGTTTTTGAAGTACTAAAAATTGATTTCTTAAGAATATGAATTGAACATTGCAGATGACTGATTTTAAATCCTAATCTCTAAACAAGGAAATACTCTTTGCACAAGAAGGTCAAAGTGTACAAACCATCATATTGCAGTTGAAATTCATTTGTATTTTTGGATTCCTGGATGAATTGCAGTTGACCTGCCATTTAGATACATAAATTACATAATATGATGTATGTATCATGATTTTGTTTTCTATAAGAATGTAAGTAGTGATAGGGGCAAAAATCAGTGTTCATGTTTAATTTGTGCTGACACAAAAGTTACTGAAATCTTGCAAGCTTGTCAATCTGATAAATGTTATTTGTCTCTTTCTTCGTCCAAGATTGCTGTATTGATTTGTAATCTGAAAAAACAAATAAATAAAATAACAAGTTGGGGGTTTTTTTTAAGGATATGTTGTATGTCACAGCTCAGTTCTGAGACTGATTAACTGAGTGACATATTTAGTCCATCTTCCAAGGAAGTAGTGTTACTGAGACATGACTTCAGATCACAATGCTACATTTGGAAAGGAACATCTCTCCATAGTGCTTTCAGAGGTAGTCTGAAGACCTTTTTCAGGATATCCCATGAAAAACACACATAGAGACTTCCAAAGTCCCAGCAAGGCAGTTTGAGGAGTGAGGTTTAAAGATGTTTTTTGTGGTTGGTAGCTTAGCTCAGGAAAAAGAAAAGGGCATGCACCTTTAAGCTTATCCCCAGCAAAGCTTTGTTCCTGAAGAGAATGAAGTCCTATAAAGCAGAGCAAATAGTTTTTGATACACTGACTGTTTTTTAGTCTATTATAATATTGTCATCATATTGATTTGCTGGAAAATCTAGAGTGACAAAAACTTACTGGAGCAAAGCAGAATTGTTTCTATAAGGCGTTATAAAGAAGTAACAGTTTAACAAAAAAGAAAGTAATAATTCTGTGAAAGTATGATCTGACTTATATTAGGAGAGGGGGAAGGGAAGGAAGATGTATGATTTTTACCTATTAACGTGGGATTTGAATTGATAGTCAGGTAAAGGGAATATGTCTTTTAAAAGTTGCATTTTAAATGCATTTGTCATGCTTTTCTTTGTAAGAGAACTTTGTTTAGATATGAATAATTGGTTTGTGTGCAAGTTAATTGTCGTCTCTGCTGTGTCATGATTTCAGAGAGCCCAAGCTGCACTGCAAGCTGTGAATGCTGTGCAATCTGGAAGCCTGGCTATTACAAGTCCTTTTGCTGCTGAAGACAGACTTCTTCCAAGTCAAGGTTCTGTTCTTCGAATCATTGTTGAAAATCTTGTCTACCCTGTCACTTTAGAAGTGCTCCATCAGGTAATGAGGATTGCTAAAAAAAAAGTTAAAGCATCTTTGAGTGATGGTTGTTTTTTTGTTTGGGGGGGAGCGGGGGGGGGGGGGTTTTGGTTTTTTTTTAAGTACTTGTGAGGACTATCACTTTAGATTCAGGGATCTAATCTTGAATCAGTTTCACACACACACAAAAAAAATAAACAGAGCTTCAAAGTCAACTTCTGCTTTTCATATTGTCTTTCATTTCTTTTAGTTCCTTGGTTTCTGTGGAAGCAGCAACAAACTTGTTTTATTTCTAATTTGTGCCCACATGATAAGCTACTGAAATACTGATTGTTTGAACTTGTGGGCCAGTATTTTAGCACTCTGTGCTGAGTAACTTTTTTAGTTTGGATTATACTTTAGGATTTTATATGCACTTTTATGATCTGATTTAAGTTATGTAATATACAAGTATAGTTGCTTGGACAAATGTTTTTGACTGTTCATCAGCTGTTAGAATACTGTTTACTTTAACTACCTCTGAAAGCCTGGAATAGTGATGGGCTATAGCTGTGGAAGACATTACCATAACTCCTACTAGTTGTTGTGCTATGCTGTTGAGAACTAAGTTTAAAAACAATAACTCCACTAGATTAATTTTGCCTGAAGGATTTCTCTATTTTTTGTGGATATTGCAAAGGGTTTCATACTTGAAGCTTTTCTAATTGCTAGTAAATTTGTGCAATAAAACACACCCCAAATATTACTTTCTTTATCTAATGAGATTTAAAATAATTGGGATGTTTTTACAAGAACCTGCAGTTCTGGAAGAAGATTTTTGCTGCTCTACTAGCATCTCAAACAATAGTTGATTGTTACCAACACTTTATTTTTCCTCTTACCTCATAACATTATCTCCCTTCCATGATACTGATTAACTAGAATACTAGTTGTCACTTTGATGTAGTAGTTTGCCTGATATCTATGAGTATTGTTCACTGATTACTGGGCTTGTGCAAATACTATGTCAGCTATTTTGAATTATTAGCGCACTCAGAATAACCTGAGAACAAACTTCTGTGGGTTTTTGTTTGGTTTTTTTTGTTTTTAACTAAGCAGGCAGTGGAAAAGAAGATTCATGTTAATTTACTTTAATTTGAGTAATGTTTATTTCAGTGCAGAAGAACTATATTTTTAGTCCTTGAATTGCCCAATGACCCTCACTCAACTACTTTTGCAATAGGTCTAGAAAATTAAGTAATATTAGAAAAGGGAGCTTATTTGGAGTTCTTCACAGGGGACAGTCTCCCCTAATTAAAGCAGCACTTTGTGCCTGATAACTGCAATCTAACATTATTTTGTAAGTGTTAAGGCTAGTGGCAGTGAAACTTTTCACTGATAAGTATAGCATGATATGGAACACAGCAGGCAAGCTGTCATTCAAAACTTTGATTATATTTTCTAAGTAACAACTGCTTGTCAAGAAACTAACCCTTTTTTTTTGTAGCCACAATTCACCTTAAAATATTTATTATAAGAAATAGAATATTCATTGTTATATTTGTAGAAACAAAATTGATACATATACACTGGGGTTTAGGTTTAAAACCAAATAAGAATACATTGAATTTCATTATCTTAAAAAGATCTATTTGGTCTTGTGGATAAACATGGAAAATCATATGTTCACAAGCTGTACTTAGGCCTTTCTTAAGGGGAAGTGCTTTGTGAACAGGAACTCAATGGCTGCTTTTAAAATAGCTGTGAAAAAGGCTTCTATTCTGTCTTCTACCACAAAATGATCACTGCAGCATACAAACCTTGTTTCTTAGAGATTGAAAGACTGGGCACAAAGGATTAGAACAGCGTGTCTTGTATCCATGATTCTAGGCCTAACAGGCTGGCAAGAGACGCTTGTCCTTACCTCTGGCCTTTCTTTCCATTCCAGGCTTACTACTTCTCTGGAGGGTTCTGCTTTCCTGACTTTGCATCAGTTCTAACAGTTTGTTCTAAAACTGTTAGTGCTTCCTGAGCTCACTTTTCCTCTTCCACTGTTAATTTGGACATTGTTTTTCTGCACTTGCATGATATGTCTTAGCTTTACTTTTGTCCTTGTTCTTTGTGGCTTTGCTTTTGTATAGACACCTTTGTGTGGTGCACACTCTCATTTTGAGTGTATATGCATTTAATTTCAACATTTTAAAATTTTTTTGCAATGCTTGCATTTGCAATAAATCAAATGCCATTCGACTGTAAATTAGAGGGGTGGGTCCCAAACTAGATCTTTATCTTGCTTCTTTCCTTCTTTGTCTTCTAGTTTGGACAGTGAGTCTGTGTGATAGTTTAACTGAGCTGGCAGCCAAACAAGACACAGCCACTCGCAACTTTCCCCCACCACCTCCCCTTCCCCCCCCCCCAGGGGAAAGGGGAGAGAATTGTAGGGGGATGAGGAGACTTGTAGGTTGAAATAAGAACAATTTAATAATTAGAGTAAAATACAATTAAAATAATAAGAATAAGAAGAGTAATAATTATAACAACTAGCTATATATGAGTGATGCAGAGTACAGTTGCTCACCACCCACTGATAACGATCCCGGAGGAGTGAAAAGGAACCCTAAATCTGAAATCACAATCCCGGAAAAGCGAGCCCGAGCGATTCCCGAGAGAATCCCCCCCTTTCCGGTCAGCCCTGGTTAATATACTGAACATGACACAATATGATATGGAATATCTGACTGGCACATCCAACTGTCATTCTGGGTGTTACTGACTGCTACACTTTCCTTCTCCACTCCCCCCTTCCTGTCCTCTCTTCTTGGAAACTGCCCGAGCACAGTGTCCTTGTGCCTTATCAACATTGTTCTCATAACAATCCCCACTGAAACCAAAACACAGGACTTTCTAGCTACTAAGAAGAAAATTAACCCTATCCTAGCAAAAAACCAGGACAGTCTGGGTAATTAATTTGTAGGCACATCAACTATTTAAGATGTGGTTTTGGTCACAAAATTTGCAGAATTTGTTTGAAGTACAGAATGTAAAGATGGATACCTTGAAAAGCAGTTTGCAGTTCCCATCTCAACTGACTTGTGAAAGTCTACTTCTCAAACCTCATTTTGATTATCCACAATTTCTCTGCAGACATTGGACAAATGCCTTTCTGGGCTGGCCTTCCATGCTCTTAGTTGAACAGTCATTGCTAAATCTTTAAAGAAATTTTATCTTTCTTCCCCATCTTTTGTAGCCTCTTTTTATTTTTTTTTTTACCTGAAGCAAAATTCTGAATTCACTCAATTTCTGTTCAGCTCTCACAAAATAAATACTTTCCAGAAATTTATATGATGTATCAAATGCCAGTTTTTAATGTGCATGAGTTATTGTTTTCAAAAGTCTGTGTTTTTTCCTTCTTAGATTTTCTCTAAATTTGGATCTGTCTTGAAGATTATCACCTTCACCAGGAACAATCAGTTCCAAGCTTTGCTCCAATATGCTGATCCAATTAATGCATATTATGCCAAAATGGTAAGTGCAGTATATTCAACTTGATTTGATTTTTTTGGTTGGTTGTTGTTCCCTGTGCCATCCAGGTAAAAGGAGAACATTAGTGATAGCTTGATCTCTATCAACTTTATGACTTCTCGTCAGTCTAACACTCTTGTTGCACGTCAATAACTTTGACATCCCTCATTAGTTATGAGGATAGCACTCTATCATCAACCACAAACATAAACGTTTAGCACACACCCCAAGACCTACATGAGTCTACCAAAAAAACCTCAGAGCTGTCAGCAGTAATGAGTGATGGTAACAGCTGACCAAAAAGTCTCTTACCTTTCAAACTAAATGGAATATTTTCAGCGAGGTTCAATACTAAGAGTAGTGTAGTTAAATGCTCAGAGAGGAGATGAATGTTACCTGTTTTACTTGTTTGAATTTCAGTGAGAAATTTAGAGTAATCAATGTTTTCAACTTAAACAATTTTAAATGAACTGTATGTACCCTGATTTTTAAAATACATGTTCTCAGTAATGAAGAAAAGCTCAACCTACTTTAGGTGTATTTTCTATGGTGGGTTAACCTTATGTGGCTGCCAGACACCCACCGAGCTGCTCTCACTCCCTTTCCTCAGCAGGACAAGAAGAGAAAATAAGATGAAAAAGCTCATGAGTTGAGATAAGGTCAGGGACATTGCTCACCAGTTACCATCATGAGCATAACAGATTCAATTTAGGCAAGATTGATTTAATTTATTGCCAATTAAAAATAGAGTAGGTTAGTAAGAAACAAAACCAGAATTAAAAACACCTTCCCCACACCCTTATTCCTTCTCCACAGGCTCAGCTTCACTCCCAGCCCTTCTACCTCCTCCCCCAGCATGGTGTAGAGAGGTGGGGAATGGGAGTTGAGGTCAGTCCATAACACTTTGTCTCTGCCACTCCTTTCTCCTCACACTGTTCCCCTGCTCCAGCATGGGTCCTCCCTGTGGGATACAGTCCTTCACAAACTATTCCTGCTCCAGTATTAATAGTATTAATAATAAATTGTACCTTATTAAAGGTATCACAGAGATTATAATTTCAGTCTAGATTATATTAAATAGTTATAACCAGTATCTTTTGAGTGGTTTTTTCCTCCCTTCATCCATCACAGTTCTTTTATAACTGGTATCAGCAGAAAATACTAATTCAGTGATCTTTCTGAGCATAGCTGCTCTTAAAAAGCTGGATTTTATAGCATAATTTAGGTTGGAAAAGACCCTTAAGATCATCGGGTCCAACTGTAAACCTAACACTGCCACATCTGCCACTAAACCGTGTCCCTAAGCATCTCATCTACACGTCTTTTAAATACCTCCAGGGATGGTGACTTGAGCCCTTAACTGGGCAGCCTGTTCCAACGCTTGATTATCATTTCAGTGAAGATTTTTTTCCTAATAGCCAGTCTAAACCTCCCCTGGTGCAACTTGCGGCTGTTTCCTCTCATCCTATCACTTGTTACTTGGGAAAAGAGACCAACACCCACCTCGCTACAACCTCCTTTCAAGTAGTTGCGGGGAGTGATAAGGTTTTCACTCAGCCTCCTTTTCTCCAGACTAAACAACCCCAGCTCCCTCAGCTGCTTCTCACAGGACTTGTGCTCTAGACCCTTCACCAGCTTATGTAAGGGACAGTTCCATACAATAAAAATCTCCAGATTTGTATCACTGCTACCATCTGATATTGTGTGTTGAGTGGGAGACAAGATTAGAAGCACAGCTAGAAATACAAGTCATGCTTAAAGCTATGTTTTGTCCGTTGGCACAAGGCAACATAATAATTGGTGGACTGTGCTAGTACTCTACAGAGGATGTTTAAGTAAGAGTAGCGGCAGTATAATTGTCTACTTGGTTAGGATAAGATAGGTTAGATAATTTCTGTTTGGATACAATTGTGGGGTGAAAATAAAAGAAACTTCCAGTGGGGGCTGCACTATGTATTTTGTCTCTGGAAACATCATTATTTTTCTTCAGGCTCTGGATGGCCAAAGTATCTATACTGCATGCTGCACTCTGCATATTGATTTCTCCAAGTTAACTACCCTTAAGGTGAAGTACAACAATGACAAAAGTAGAGATTTCACTCGCCTTGACCTTCCATCTGGTGATTGCCAACCTTCCCTGGAGCCATCCATAGCTGCTTCCTTTGGTAAGAAACCTTTGCTTTTAGTAATAAATACACAATAAATCATTGTGCTTTTTATGTTGCATTTATGCTCTGGCTTCGTAACAGGTTCATAGAAAGGCACGATTTGTGTACGTTTCTGCTTGTTACATCCACTAGTTTGTATGGAAACAGAAAGTCCTACTGAAGATAAATGAGTATCTGAAATTATAACATGAGCAATACTTTGGGGAAAATTCAAAGTGTTATCAAAAAGCTACATTTGTAAAATGCTGTGTAATGATATAATTGGTACAGGTAGTATAATAAATCTTGCATATCAGAACGGGCAATGGCAGGCATCCAGAATTGACACTGGTTGCCTAAAGCTGCTTGAAAACAAGTGTTTTAAGGGTGTTACCTCTTATCTGTTGATATTTTAGTATAACTGCCTGCTGTAATAAACAAAACCATAAGAAACTTAGAAATGCTAAACTTATTTATGTATCTTTAAAAGAGAAAGTACCTTTTAAAAGAGAAGAATGTAGAAATTTTCTTGAATTTTAGAAGTCACTTCCATGGCATAGAGGAGACAGTGTCTGCTTAAAGCCACAATGGAGAATTTTTGGCATAAATAGCTCAGGTGTGCTCATTAATCAATTTTGATAATAATGCAAATCACTAAACAGATTAATCTGAGGACCTGGCAGAAGTACTCACAATGCAATTTGAGCATTTTTAGCTATTTTTCTTTCTCTCTAATGACAACCATTAGCAATAATACACAGCTAAGAACTGTCTCAGCTGTTGAGTAAGTATCTAAGTGCTGTCCAGTTGGTGAGAACAGTAGCAAGGACTCGGGAAGAATTCCCTTTCTTCCTTCGGTTTCCTGTGACAGCTAGGTCAGATACTGGGCTTGGTTTGGGTTTTTTAGTTTTGTTTTTTTGGTTTTGGGTTGGTTTTGGTTTTTTTTTTTTTGGATAGTTGGCTTTGGTACCTTAGATTAGAGTAAGAAAGTGAGTTGCATTCACTACATTCTTGATCATTTTTACTGGTTTTCACAGACTCACAGAACGTCAGGGATTGGAAGGGACCTC
>NW_010340903.1:0-39293 GCF_000700745.2 Antrostomus carolinensis
CCCCCTGAGGAGGGAGAAGAGGCAGAAACAATGTGTTATGAACTGACCTCAAGCCCCTGTCCCCCTGTGCCGCTGGGGGGAGGAGGTGGAAAATCGGGAAAGGAATTAAGCCCGGGAAGAAGGGAGGGGTGGGGGAGGTTGTTTTAAGATTTGGTTTTATTTCTCATTATCCTCGGATTTTGATTGGTAATAAATTAAATTTGCTTTTCCCCCTAAGTCATGTCTGTTTTGCCCGTGCCAGTAATTGCTAAGTGATCTCTCTCTGTTCTTATCTCCACCCACGAGCTTTTCTTTATATTTTTCTCCCCGTACCCAGTTGAGGAGGGGGAGTGATAGAGTGGGCTTTGGTGGGCATCTGGCCTCTAGCCAGGGTCAACCCACCACAGAGCCCTTGGTTGTTACAGCTTGTCAGTTGTAAAAATACCGCCGAGGTCTCATTTCCTCTGTCAGGAGCTTAATGGAGCCCCCAAACTCATTATTTTGTGCAAAGCACAAGCTTATCCATAGTTGAAATCTCACTAATAGTAGCACCTCAAGAATCATATTTAAAAAATAATTATTACTTTTTTGATAGGGAAATAACCCTCAGAAGTTGTGGTAGTAACCTGCTTGCAGTAGATATAAGGAAATTGTGTTGGCCTCAGTTGAATGTGAAATAATAACACAGTATCTGTTACGCAGAACAATTTATAACTGTAAAAATAACACCAAAGAAAACTCCTCACCCACACTCCCACCCTTCCACCCGTGGTAAGAATACAAAATATGTAATACGTAATTTTTTTCCCCTATGTATTTTACTGTAGGTCTCAGGGTTTTATGCAGACTCTTTACCTTGGGATCTACTGTTGGGATAATGTCTGTGGAGAGGCAAGCTTTTTTTCCATTCTTGTTTCATTGCTGACATTGGGCATGAAACTTAACACTAGCAAATTTGCTTCCATACCAAAGTAAACTAAATTTATTCTCTGAGATGAAAAAAGGCAGCAAATCTAGAGCAGGTTATTTTCATGCCTTGTAGCAACTGGAGTGCCATACTGCTGCATGTGTCTAATAGTGACTGGTAGATGGTGTTTCTTGTTCTTGATGCCAAAGCAATGCCCCCGTTCATTCGCGTTTTTCAGGGCTTGATGGTCCACTTAGGCTCTGTATCTAAACTTGTCCTCCTTTTGCTTTTCATCCCAGAAAGAGACTCCTCCTTTTTAAAGTATCATGCAGAAATTATACCTCTTACCTTTTTATCTTTTTATCTCTTCATCTCTTATATCTTTATCTTGTCTTATCTTGTCTTATCTTACCTCTTTATATGAGAAATATTTTCTGGTAAAGAACTATAACATACTATGTCATACATAGAGCCTCATAAGTCCTTGGTAAGGTTAACTTTTTAAATGCTCATTGATAAAACACAAAAGGCTCTTCCTAGTCAGGCTAGACCATTTGGTTAACAAAAATAGACAAATGATTTTTTTTTTAGCTCTAGCACATGAGACTGTGATATGGCAAGCTCTGTCCAGACTCCCCGTTTAAACGTCCCAGTTCATATTACATCCTGGGCAATTCTAAGAAGACAGGCATATTTCCTCTCCTCGTGCCAAAGCAATATGTCTTAACTGCTCTGTTATGATGTGGTTTATAGTAAAGGTAATATCAAATATAAACTACTGCCCAGAAAGAGTTTAACCATAAGGGCTATGGAGAAAAAAATAATTCTTCCATTTTTTTACTTTTCAAACCTAAAGATAGTGACATGACATTAACCCAATTTACTGGGTATAAAACTAAATTAAATCACTCATTGAAGCTTTCTTTGAATATGCCTCAAATTCAGTTCATCTACCATTATTGAAAAGTATCACATTTAAGTCTTAATAATTCTTTACACTAGAGTGCTATTAATGTCATCATTATTATTATATTCTCCTATCTTCGATATATTATAGCTGTTAGAATTAAAGTACAAAAATCAATGGGAAATTTGCATTTTTTATAAAATATTCTAACCTATCACAATTAATTTCCTTCCCTGAATTATGTTAATTATCCTTTTCCCCACCTGGGAAGAAACCCCTATTGCATTCTTGACTAGATTTAGATCTAAAGGTGGTTCCCTGAAGTGCAAAACTTGGATAAAATTTCCATACTTACTCTCTCTTTTCTTCTGCCTCTGTACACACGGCACAGTTAAAACTATTAAATTAAAGGTTTGATTTGACAAACAGTTTTTGAATACAGAAGATATCTGGTCTTCCTTTAAATAATAATTAAAAAAATACTCCCTCAGCTCTGACCCATGGCAATTAAGCTGTACGTATGCAATTACAAGACTAAAAGCAGCACTGAAAACCCAGTTGCTCAACAGTCTGAAGAAATCTATATCTAAAGAAATATCTTTGACATGTAGTTTTCTTTCAGTTTTTTAAAAAATTAACTTATTTCACTTTCTTCCTAGCTTGAGGAAAACTGACTGAAAGTCCTAAAACCTCTTCTTTATTGAGAAAGTATTTTAGGTAAAAGATCACTTATCATTTGAGAACTTAATCTCCTTTCAGTTAAAAATTGAATGTATGAGTTATCATAAGCTCAGTTGCTTTAATCTGTTGACAACATCATACTAATCGTTGCTGGCTTTTCCAGACCTTTCCCCAAATGTTAGAGCACCAGAGTTTGCATCAGTTAACCACCGTTTGCACTGTTTTATGTTTCTTAGTCATCTCTATTTTTTCACTTTCATCTGTGAATTTTGCTTAAGGAATCCCTCTTTCCACCCTGTTCCTCACATTTGACTGATGCCATGGTCATTTCAGTTTAAAACACACTTCCAAACTCAGTGAAATCTTTTTGGCCAACACTTTTTCTCTTCTCCAGTTTTGCTCACACAGATGAATGTCATAGTGCATAGTCATGAACCCTGGCCAGTCTGGGACCTTGAAAGATGTGTGTGTACCAAAGCAAAGTGATCAATTGAAAATAACAGTTCAGTGCTAGGTTCTTAAGAATGGGAGTCTAGACTAAAACTTTAGGCTCATTAGATGTTTGCCTCTTTGTCCATTTTTTAAAAGCTCATTTACTTGATTATGAGGTTAACAACACCAGCAGAAAAGAACTATTAATGCTGACATCTCTCAAATGCTAAGTTTCTTCTGATTTGACAGCCAGAAAATGTACATTATTTAATAGTTTTTCCCACTGGCTTGCAGTTAGTATATGAAAACTTTCTAGTTTGATTTGGTAGCTCCTCTTTGTACACTGTATCTGGAGAAATTTTATAAAAGAGTGGTGAAATGTCACCACATCTCTTACTTTAGAATTTTAATTGCAATTTCAGGTTGTGAAGGCAAAATGCAGGACAAAGTGGTTTTTTATTGCAGCCAAAAGATATGAGGAAAAATCTATTTCTTTAAACATTCCAGTTTACTGGAATGTGTTTTGTTGATATTTTTGCTTTTATAAAACTACTATTTACAGAGAGTTACAGGTTCATAAGCTCGTTAACACAGGAACTGTTTTGGCAAGGAAGATTCTGCTAGGTTCAAAGTGTCCCAGTTATATAGTACATAAATAGTTAGGTCATTGATTACAGTGATTATATAGTTTTGTTCACACCTCTGACCTAATTTAGTATATTTTTTCCTTAGCAAATAGCAGGTAACTACAGAATAATTAATCTTTCTCTGGAACTCCTAGCAATTACATTTTTGAACAAGAGAAACAATTGCTAGTAATCTACAGGGAACAGATAGAAATTCCCGTGTACTTAATCTATATGTATGCACTAAAAAGCAATATATTAGACAAATAACAAAAAGGCACTGCTTTCTATTAAGTGGTTTTCCATGAATATCCTTGCATGTATCTGAAGCTCATTAAAATAAAAGTCTCTTCTGGTGGCAACTTGGTACAGTTCAAACACTACTGTTGTGGGTAAATGATACAGGGATTGGAGATTATATCCTTGTTTGAATAAGTCTGCATAGAATGGGGAGAGTTTTTGTAACTCTGATCTATCTTGAGCAGAAGAACCTCAACCTCACATGCAGTGCAAAGGTGTTTGCCCAGGGCTCCACATTCTTGGGTTTGCAGCATACTTAACATTTATCCTTTAAGTGTTCAAATGGCTATAGACTATATTCAAACAGTACTCAGGAAAGAGCATAAGGAAAGTGTAGGGTAAGCTGTGAAATATGAAAGTGATGATGTGTTTCCAACTGTTTTGATAATGAGATTCAACTTCAAAATACATTAAAGGGCTGTGAACAAGAGAAAAGGAACTCCAAGCCACAGCACACTAGCAGCACTAGTACTGCCTTGTTCTCGTGCAATTCTCAACCATTTAAAAAAAAAAAAGATTTTACTGCCTGAAACAAACATTTCATAGGCATGAAACTGGTTTGATAGTGAGGCCTAGTAGTACAGAACAATATTTACTGCATCTAGCCATATGGTTGTGGTAGCTCATAATCATGCCCACAGTAGCAGATCTGGTAAGGAAGACATTAATTAGAGTTGGATTTCAGTTGACTTCTTCCTCACTTTGAAAGATATTCACTAGATGGATGACTGGATAATTGCAGCAGTTGAAGCTTTTGCATTAAAGAATTTGAGACTTCAACTATATTTGTAATTAATGTTTCAAAGTATACAACTGCTGCTAACAAATGAAATGTGGCTTAACTTATTCCTGCTTCCAATCATCTTTCTATTTTTTTGGATGGAAAATAGTGGATGAGGGAAAGGCTGTGGATGTGGTGTACCTGGACTTCAGTAAAGCCTTTGACACTGTTTCCCACAGCATTCTGCTTGAGAAACTGGCTGCCAATAGCCTGGACAGACACACTCTCTGCTGGGTTAAAAACTGGCTGGATGGCTGGGCCCAAAGATTGGTGGTAAATGGAGTTAACTCCAGTTGGAGGCCAATCACAAGTGGTGTTCCCCAGGGCTCAGTGTTGGGGCCAGTTCTGTTTAACATGATCTAGATGAAGGGATTGAGTGCACCCTCAGTAAATTTGCAGACAGCACCAACTTGGGTGGAAGTGTTGATCTGCTTGAGAGTAGGAAGGCTCTACAGAGGGATCTAGACAGGTTGAATCAATGGGTGGCAACCAACTGTATGAGGTTCAGCAAGGCCAAGTGCCGAGTCCTGCACTTGGGTCACAACAACCCCATGCAACGTTATAGGCTTGAGGAGGAGTGGCTGGAAAGCTGCCTGGCAGAAAAGGACCTGGGGGTGTTGGTCGACATCCAGGCAAACATGAGCAAGCAGCGTGCACAGGTGGCCAAGAAGGCCAATGGCATCCTAGCCTGTATCAGAAATAGTGTGGCCAGCAGGACCAGGGAAGTCATCCTTCCCCTGTACTCAGCATTGGTGAGGCTGCACCTTGACTACTGTGTTCAGTTTTGGGCCCCTCATTACAAAAAGGACATTGAGGCACTGGAGTGCTCTTCTCAGAGAAGAGCAACGAAGCTGGTGAAGGGGCTGGAGAACAAGCTTTATGATGAGTGGCTGAGGGAACTGGGGTTGTTTAGTCTAGACAAGAGGAGGCTGAGGGTGGGACCTAATTGCTCTCTACAACTACCTGAAAGGAGTCTGTAGCGAGACAGGTGTGTGTCTTTTCTCCCAGGTAACTAGTGATAGAACAAGAGACAATGGCCTTAAGTTACACCAAGGGGGGTACAGATTGGATGTCAGGACATATTTCTTTACTGAAAGGGTTATCAGGCACTGGAATGTGCTACCTAGGGAGGTGGTTGAGTCACCATCCCTGGATGTGTTTAAAAGATGGCTACATGGGGTTTAGTAGTGGTCAGGTATGGTTGCATTTGATGACCTCAGAGGACTTTTCCAACCAGGTGATTCTATGATTCTATGAAAGACACCTGTGATTCTTTTTTTCCCAAGGGCATCAGAGTGGTTGTGGGACAATGTGGTAACACTGGGGGAGGTGACCAAAACCATGTATTAATCCAAAAATAGGAACACGAGTCTGGAGAGAGTCATGAACCACATTTTCATTTGCGATGGAAAAGTACTGCTGGAGATATCATACTCTGTCCTTGTTTCTTCTGTTGATCCACAGTACATTTGGCAAAGGGCAATACAACTGCATTGGTGCTGGTGTATCATAGCATACTAATAATGGGGAAGACGTTATTCTGGTCTAAAATCCGTGTTAATGGTCCCCTGTTTATGGCTGTAATTTCATTTACAATCAGTTTCTATATGTTTATAATGTATGTATCATGAAAGATGTGTAAAACTTCTGTTTGCTGCCCAAATGTTTAAAAGAGCTAGCTAGGACCTCTGCACATTAAAGACTGATTTTCAATAGGTTTTGAAACAGCGGAAGTTCCAGAGGACTAGAAGAATACATGTCATTAGAAGGGGTGATGAGGATGAAATGTACTGTTCCAGGGAAAAATAAGGTTTCTGTTGACACAGGACTTCAGTAAATGACAAGATTGTAGTGCAGATCAACAGGTTTTTATGAAAAACACTGAAAACAAAAGGGGTAATATCTATAAGAGGAAAACTGAATGAGGAGACAGGCAAAATCTTCTCTAATGCAGCTTCTTCTGGGATATATATCTGAACTTGTCAGTTAAAAAGAAAATAGAAAAGCTGGAAAAGGTAAAAATAAAAATAATGATATTAAAGGATTAGAAAATATGCTTTATACTAAGAGTCCGTTTAGTTTAAGAACATGGCTAAAGACTCTGACCAATCTGGTGGCCTTCTATTATGGTGTTACAATATTGGTGGATAAGGCTAAAGCAACTGATATCATCTACCTGGACTTGTGCAAGGTGTTTGACACTGTCCCACATGACATCCTTGTCTCTAAATTGGAAACATGTGGGTTTGATGAATGGACCACGCGGTGGATAAGGAACTGGCTGGATGGTTGCACTCAAAGAGTTGTGGTCAACAGCTCAAAGTCTGGGTGGAAACCAGTGATGAGTGGTGTCCCTCAAGGGTCGGTATTGGGACCGGTGCTCTTCAACATCTTTGTCAGTGACATGGACAGTGGGATTGAGTGCACCCTCAGCAAGTTTGCCAACGACACCAAGCTGTGTGGTGCGGTTGACACACTGGAGGGATGGGATGCCACCCAGAGGGACCTTGACAGGCTTGAGAGGTGGGCCTGTGCTAACCTCATGAAGTTCAACAAGGCCAAATGCAAGGCCCTGCACCTGGGTCGGGGCAACCCCAGGCACAAATGCAGGCTGGGCGATGGATGGCTTGAGGCCAGCCCTGAAGAGAAGGACTTGGGAGTGGTGGTAGACGAGAAGCTCAACATGAGCCAGCAATGTACGCTTGCAGCCCAGAAGGCCAATAACCGTGTCCTGGGCTGCATCAAAAGAAGCATGGCCAGCAGGTCGAGGGAGGTGATTGTCCCCCTCTACTCCCCTCTCGTAAGGCCACACTTGTAATACTGCGTCCAGTTCTGGAGCCCCCATCACAAGAGAGATATGGAGCAACTAGAACAAGTCCAGAGAAGGGCCACCAGGCTGATCCGAGGGCTGGAGCACCTCTCCTATGAAGACAGGCTGAAAGAGTTGGGGCTATTCAGCCTGGAGAAGAGAAGGCTTCGGGGAGATCTTATAGCAGCCTTCCAGTACCTGAAGGGGGCCTACAAGAAAGCTGGGGAAGGACTTTTCATAAGGGCAATTAATGACAAAACTAGGGGAAATGGGTTTAAACTGAAAGAGGGAGAGGGTAGGTTTAGATTAGATATTAAGAAGTTCTTCACTGTGAGGGTGGTGAGACACTGGAACAGGTTGCCCAAGGAAGTTGTGGATGTCCCCTCCCTGGAAGTGTTTAAGACTGGGTTGGATGAGGCTTTGAGCAACCTGATCTAGTGGAAGGTGTCCCTGCTGATAGCAGGGGGGTTGGAACTAGATGATCTTTAAGGTCCCTTCCAACCCAAACCATTCTATGATTCCATGATTCTATGATAATTTGCAAGTATATGCATAGGAAACAAGTTTGGTAGGGGTTGCAACATTGCTGACTTCCTTAGAACATCAGCTATGATGAGAACAGATTGTGCTATGCAGACTAACTGCTCAAGTATGTTGAGAATCAATGAACATGAATTTTGACTGATTTTTTTAAAAAAATTAATAGTATGTACTCAGAGTGAAATAGATTTTTCACAGTGAAAAAAAAAATAAAATTCCCAAATATCTTAGTTCAATTGGAAATTAGATCAGGGAAGTTTCAGAGAAGGGTCTGCTCTCAACATGGGAATCAGGTGACATCACCAGTATCGAGAAGATGTAAAGAAATAAGGAAACTGAAACTGGCAATATGCACTGGATCAGATTGGAATTGTTGCTGCTTTCACCTAAACTCACAATAGAACTGGTTGTGCTTTGGGATTCTCACTCTCTTCTCATGCCTTCATATCCCATAATATTACTTTGATAGCTGACAGGTTGTTTCTTGAGTTATCCATTAGATTTTCTTGTGTACAATACATCCATATATTAATTGTTTCAGATACTGAGCAGCAAAAGTTTGAAGTGTGTCTCTGTTTCCATACTACGTATATGTAAACTAAACTCTGTGTGATAAATCATGTTGAATGCCTGTGCTTGGCTGTCCGAACAGTGATTGTTTTTGAATTGCCAATCTTATCTTGAAGTAACATGTCTTGTTCAGTTCAGAACCAGGTAGCTTATCTCACCTCTGCGACTGCACATCAACCTGAGGTCTGAAGTGAAATGACTTCAGCGCTATCAGATCAATTTGCTGTGAGCAGACCACATCACAATAAGAGCACACATAATTCAGCTGGCTTTGACAGTTTGCTCAGGAGAGAGCTAGGCCTACATTTGCAGGAGCACTGAATTATTTCTTCTCTCTGGAGATGGAGAGTCAGAAGAGATCCCTTCAGGTCAGTGTTGAGAACTCAAAAGGAAGCCAGCAATGAGGCAGCTAAATTTTACTTCAGTATGCTGGGCATTCAACACTTTTCAAGGCTAAACCAGTGAAGGTCAAGAGGCTAATCTTCTCAAGAACAGACGATCATAGAAACTACTGTGACAAATCCAAAAGTTTCACGTGGCTTCCTGATTAGCCTACTTAATAATCGCTTTCTGTTACATTAGAGTCCTTTCCTTTCTTGGCAAGCATTAACATTTATTCTGTGAGTATCCAGAGATGTGTATGACCAGTTCAGAAGTTTTGTTTTGATTTTCCTTCTTAGACACAAAGGTATTGCCCTTCACAAACTTATTTTTTGATAAAGATATGCTCAACTATTTTTGACATTCAGCATGCATGTAGTAATCCAGGTAACATTGTTTTCCTTTATTATTGAAAATCAAGTTTTACTTTCCTTTCTGTAGCAGCAAAAAGTAGCTTTAGCAGTACCTCTGTCAAAATATTTAACCTCCTAGGCCACTAAATTTAATGTCAATATCTGCTTAGTATTTTAAGTTCTATCTTATCAGTACCAGAGGAAAGCAGAAGACAGTACATTATGTGTCTCACAAGTTACAATAAAATAACAATTTCAAGTTGTGGCACATCTTGGGGTCTCTCTTTGAATGTATGCAAGTAATAAGCCAGATTGATAGTGATCTTAATGCTTACAGAACTGATGTATCTAAGTGCTATGTTTCTTTAAGGTAAACACTGGAGTTAGTGAAGCACTTTTCAACAACTTCTTTTAATTTGAATCAGTTTGGTAGGTATTAACAGTTGTCAAGTGGGTTGGGGTTTTTTTTGTTTTTACCCCCAGGTGCCATGATTTGATCTCAGACTATAAATAGGCACATAAAATGGCCCTCAAAATTGCTAACAATTGTTACTGCTAGTCAAGATCTGCAGAGAGATTAAGGATTGGAGAGTTTTGCAGAAGCTTAACTTTTCTCTGTCTCTCTTTTTTCCAGCTAAACCTGAAAAGGCTAGTGAAGGGGAACTTGTCTGGTAGGTAAGCTAAAACTCATTTGCTAGCACCATCATCTGTACCCTCTGCTGAGAACAAGACAAGAACCACTGTTTGTGTTGGGACATACTTAGTATTTTTCTGCAGTTTTAAAAGTATTTAATATATGGGGTATATCTGTGCAGGATGGGAGAGGAAAGATTAAAAAAATAAAATAGAATTTTCAAATGCCAGAAAGATATTGTATAAAGGAAGCATTATGGATGAGTGATGGTTAGAATTATTTTGCAAAGCCCCCTGCCTTATGCCCCTGCTCTTGTTATCAGCTCTAAAGCAGGGAGTATCTATTCTCCTTTCACTTACCTGCATTCTCTCTGACACCTTTCACTTACCCACATACGCTGTGCTCCCCATGGAGTTTTTCATCTTGTTGTAAAAAATGACAGTTTCATGGAAATGACTGTAGAGGCTGAAATGTTGATTACCTAGCATTAATCATTTCCAGAAATACTAGTCTCTAAATATTTTAGTTCTCTGGTGTGTATATAATACGCATGGAGAGGGACATGTGTGGGACAGGGGAGAAAGAAACAGTACATATTTACTCTTGACAATTTTGGCATCGATTTATCCTTTTGTAGTCACATTTAAAAAATGTTGTTGACTTCCCATTTCAGTTAATTAATTAAAGGAGTCCTTCTCATTTGGTGGTGTTCTCCACTGGTTTCATTAATATGTAATGAAATTTCCCCTTGTGTCTTCATTGTCAATGTTTGAGAGCACATCTGCAGGGAAGGCTTTATACCTTCAGTCTGGAATCCCACTTTCCTCTCAGCTGCTTCTCTCCATATTGATGGTATACAGGATAAACAGAACAAGTTAATTTGTAATCTTAGATAGAAAATGATAGCTGCACTGTTTCTGTCATTGAGCACTCTGCCAGTTTAAACAGCTGATTAGTCAGCTTCTGTGGAATCGATCTGAATCAGTTCCACCTGCATGCACCCACCAGGAGCCACTTTATTGTAAATCAATCATTCTGAAAACATCTCACAAAGGGGCCAGTCCTCACTAACAAGCCATCAATTTAAACTGTCTGTCTGGGGCACTCTAGAAATTAGAAGTGCAACAAACATTTATTCTAAAATTATGGAGAAGTTGTTACTTTTTTAAACTACAGCCTATAAGTATTTGGTGCTTGTGGTGATTTTTTTTAACCTTTTTAAAAACTATTATTCTTATGCATCAGGCCACTTTTCAGCCACCCCAAAAGTGGGGGTGCTTTCTCATAGGAAAAAGCAATAGGTTGAGATTTTTAAAAACAATGGATGGAATGGATGGCCTTTATTACTAGAAGGCAGCATTAACAGTAACTC
The DNA here is from genome assembly GCF_000700745.2 of Antrostomus carolinensis. Taxonomy (NCBI): domain Eukaryota; kingdom Metazoa; phylum Chordata; class Aves; order Caprimulgiformes; family Caprimulgidae; genus Antrostomus; species Antrostomus carolinensis. The sequence continues at coordinate 11,273 of NW_010340903.1, forward strand.
AGAGACTTTATATCCTGCCCTTGTGCCCCTTGGGTGTTAAGATCGATCCCCAGAGTCAGAGAAGTTCTCCTTATTCTTTGACATGATGAATTGCTAAATTTTGCTTGTGCAGAGCATGGGTCTTCCAGCTGGCAGTGGTTGGAGAAGCTGCCCTAGGGGGGCGATAAAGATATATGGCTTGGTCTCCAAACTCTTCCTTTAAGACACTTCATACTACCCTAAATAAACGAGAGTGGAGAAGGTATAGTTTACTTTTTTTTTTTATTATTGTTCTGTCTAGGCACTTCAGTTATGTCAAAAAGCTGTGAGAATCATGTTTTCAGGTTGAGTGCATTGTTTAGAATCTCTGGAGCCTTATTCAGCTTGAGAAAAATAATATGGCAACAAAATACTGTGAATGGCATTATGCTGTGTAATTACATGTTGCCACTTGATTGCTTTGTCAACACTGTCTGATTACAAGGTAATTACTTAGTTCCTAGTTTTGATGCAAAGCTTCTCAGAGAATTGCGTATTAAACAAGTGTCCCACTCTTGGAAGTAGTCAAAATAAAAGTAAAGTGAGAGCTCACGTGATTGTACGGAAACTAATTTTACACTCAAATGATACTGGGTCTGATCTACCTCTTATTAACCTCAGTTGAAATCCTTTCATTTATCTTCTCATGTACTGTAGGATACTTTATTGAGATATCTCTTATCAAATAGTAGAGAGTATTCACAGCAAGTTTGAAGCTTCAGCTTCTCCCTCTTGCAGGGTTTGAATGTGAGAGGCTTTCATACATTTATTATGGCTGTACATTTTTCTTTCTTCCAGCCCACATGTGTAACTTCTGCAGTTAGTCTCTTGAGCCAGCCTTGCTTATTTTTTAAGAAAGTGATAAATATGAACAAGGCAAAATCAGCTGTTAATCCACACAACCTTTGACTTTTTGACTATAAAGATCCCTTCAAAATGTACTGTGTTACTATTAAAAAGTTGGGTGCCGGGAATTTGGATGACATGTCTCCTTCATGTACTTTGCTAACATCCATTTATGTGTCAATCAGTCGTCACTGAGTGGACAGGCTATGCCTGTACATCAGAGTTGCAGAACATGGCAAGGTTCCCCTCCTCTTCCCAAATGCAAATCTTGTTTCTTCTTGCCCACTGGTCTCATGGAGCTTGGGAAGCCTCTTCCTTTTCTGTTGCAGAAATTCCCTTCAATGGTCTGTTAGGAAGGGAGATGAGAGAAAAGCTGTGCAGCTGCCTTCCCCAGCCTTGTCTCCCTGTGGCTTTTAGGCCACAGAGGGCAAAACATAATAAAAACATATTAATCATGTCCTTAGGTGTTGCACTCAGGATGCTCTGAAACTGTGGCAGGATTGATATTGCTTAAATTTGGAAGCTGTGCCAGAGCTCATTGATTTCTAATCCAAGCCATCAAAGAAGAGAAACTACTTTGGCAGGTAAGTGAGCTGTTTCTGAGCTGACAGAGGATAAGATATATGTGGGATCCTCTTTCCTGTATAGAAAGTTCCATGCGACTTTTGTGGTCTTAGGGCTTTCTCACCTTTCTTCAAAGGAACTTCATCTATCTTTCTGGGCTGGCTTCTTTTAAACTGGACTCCTGTTCCTCATCAGGCTTTTTTTCAGATGCTATTTTCAGATAGAGCTGTTTGCTGAGTCTGTAAAAGTGATCTGTTTAAATGACTTCCTCTAGTATGACAGGCTTCTGTTACACAAGCAAGATGATCACTGGTCTGATCAGTCAACTCGCATTTTCACACAAGTAATATTTTTGTCAGTAATGGCCATGATTTCTATTTAACTCATTTTGTATTATCTGATAATTAACAAAATCCTGAGCTCATTTGTCATTGTGATATTTATAATGACAGGTTTTGAGTGGAGCATGAGTACCAGATAGAAGCTGTGCAAGAATGGTTATGGTTTCCTGGAAGAGGAATTATTTCAATACAGAGATTTAAAAAATAGGAAAAAAAATCTGACATCTATTTAGGAAAATAATTGATTTCTATATGTGTATTATCTACTGTCTGCCCACCCCCTTCACAGCATTTTGCTGTATATCCTCACTCCAGATTCATGGATCCTTCAGGGAGTGGATCTTTGCTTCTACCTAGTCCTCCTGTGGCTTCTAAACCTTGTAAAAATCACCTTTAAAAGCAAATTCCCCATGAGGCAGCGAACTATGGATGCAGTCAATGTATGTCTTCATGACCATAGTAGTGAATTTCTCCACCTCGAAATAATGAAAATCTGGATATTTCATCAGCATTGCCAAGAAGATAGTCTATATTATCCAGTGAAGCAAATATACTTGCAGGAAATGTAAGTTAAATATAGGCACCATAATAATTTTAAATTTTTAAAAAGTGATACTTTCAAATAATAAAAACTTCTAATTACCAGAAGGATGACATTTCTTCAAATACCTGACTATGCTACTCTGATTCTTGTGAAAATGCCTTCAGAAGAAAAGTCTGAGAATTAAAATTAATAGTTCTACTGGACACGAAAAATCATAACTATAGAGGCAGTGATGTTTTAGCTCCTGAGGTGATATCATGCTATAGATACCTGATCTGTGACTAGGGCTCCCAGGACCTGCAACAACAGAAATACTAAAACATTATTACCTATGACTAAGTTTGGTTTTCTTGGTTCACAAAAGTAATACTGCCAATAATTTTCCATAATTCTGTGCTTTCTTTCCCTGATACAATTGCCTACTGTCTGATGCAGAGTTCTGTGGCCTGACTGTGCAGGAGGACATGGCTTTAATTACCAATTTGTTTTATTACTGCTATTTTAATATGACAATCCTGATGATTTTATGGTGTGTATTCACTTGATGTCACATATGGAATGCCTCATCATAGGCACTTGAAGGTCATCATGGAAGCTGTCTCTTGGAGACACAGGGAAGAAGATGTTACTAAGTAAGTACTTGTCTGCTTGTAGGGATCCCAGGGTAAAGGAAATAGGAAAAAAAAGGTAGTCTCAGACTACTACTCATACTCAGTATGGCAGAAACATAAACAAGGCAATTTCAAGTAGTGCAGTTCTGATTCTGAAAGTACAGTACATGTTAAAGAAATGCTGGTCTAGGTACATAAGCATGGGCTTAATAAGGTAATGGCATAAGGCAGTGGAGACACTGATACATGAATGAAACAGACACAGACAAGTTTGTCCAGCACTGGTATCCTACTGGTCGTCTTACATGATCAGAATGTATTAATGGGCTGTTATTGTTAGTTCTGCAAATTCTTTGGCATGTTGCATGACTTATCTGCTAACTGCTGCATGCTTATAAGGATCTTGTTTCTCTTTGTGCTCTTTATAATAAGGGAAATGCTTAAATGAACCATGTGTTTCAGTATCTCCTGAGTTATTTTTGGCTAATTAGGACTTCTTCCCTCCATGTTCTTTATTTGTTGGTGTTGAGTGCTTTTCACTACTTTGTAACTGTTAGTATATTTTTCACTGCTGTCTTGCTGCTAGTTAGCAAGAATGTTATGCATTGATATTATTGGCCTGAATGCTCAGGAGGTACAACAAGAGGGAACAAATCTAATTATTTTTTTGTTAATGACAACAATTTCTAGAATGTTTAAACTGGAAGGTGAAGATGAGGAAAATTGCAAACATGGTTACTTTCAGATTATTTCATTTCATTATCACAGGATGCTGAGTTACCATAAACTACAGTTGTAATGCCTGCATTAAACTGGTACTGAATTTTAACTTCAACAGTTGAAGATATAATTAAAATTACAACTACAGTGCAGTGAAAAAATATTATAAGATATGTCATTAGCTTATTGAGCGAGATTGTTGATATCTGTAAGCATCTAGCTCATAGTAGCTACTTCTGAAAATTTGTTTTCCAAAATCTCTCTGGCAACACTGGTTTGACTCTAGTGGCTGACTTACTGTCTGTGTTTCAGTGCATGTCAAGATGAAATGGGACAGCTGAAAACAGTGTAATATGCAGAGCCATCTACTGTTCCCCATCAAATAGTTGATGCATTATGGATTTTTTTTCATGCTTTTGATCAGGAAAAAAAACAAGGTAGTAACTAGCAAACAGAATAACGTGTGTGATGGGGCAATATGGTTTTATTGTGCACAAGTTGCAATTTTTTTTATTTTTTTTTTTTAATTATTTTTTTTTGAGACACTGGTATGCAATTCTGCACCACGGACTGTGCATGCTCGCAGTCTGCAAGACTCTGCAGACCTCTCGAGGTGTCAGAGTTCCGTGGCATAAGGTGTTGATTTCCCTAATATAGAGCAAAGCCCTGGGCATATCTTCCATCCCAACAGCTGCCAGAGTCTGGAAGAGCTGCATTAACCAAAATAAAAAAGCTCGGCAGTGTTAAGAGTTGCATTGAAGGTACAGTGAAAATTATTAGTATGATAATAGCTTGTACACAAGGGGCCAAAGGGCTGAAAAATGAAAACAGCTCCATCTGTTCTTTCCAAAAGGAACTAAAGTAAAAAATTCACAAATTTCTTATTATGTTTAGTAAACAAGGTGTATGATTCCTTGGTTGTCTTGCTTACAGTTCCTATATAAAGACACTTCAGTAAAACAATGAAAAACTGCTATAATTTTAATTCATACTTACCCATACTTTTTCCTAGTCCATCGGTGGTTATAACACTTTCTGTTGTAGCTCATCCACACTCTAACTGCATATGTAGCACAGGATTGAAAATGACTCCACTGTATGCCATTTGGGGCTTCATATTTATTATCTTACAACATCAATTGTGCTCAGTTTGTAAGCAAAATAAACTATATTTACCTTAAGTGCCAGTTCTGCAAAATTGACTTGGGAACTGGGAATAACAGTTTCTTTTTGGAACAGTATTTTGATCCTGGAAATAAAAGTTGAGAATTGGCAGAAATTTCCATAGCTCAGTTGAAGCAATTCTCTGGTCCAAAGTCTAAATAGAGAACATATTTCAAAATAGTATGGATTACGTGTGAACTAAAAAGGATTGTTCTACAGTAACTATGGTATTTCAGAGCCAGTAGAGCTACAATAATAAAAAGAGAAAAAATGTGTTTGTATCAGTCAAGCAAGCAGATCTAATTTAAGATACATGTGTAAGAAGAGGTAAGCAAATTCTATTCTGGTACTTTGGTTTAAGTCTTATTATTCCATTGATTTAAACTTAATTTCTGTGGACTTATGCCTGTGTAACTGCGATCATATTCAACTCTGGGAATTAAAACCCAACATTGATGTGAATGATGATCTAAATTACACTACTCGATAATTTATAATGTCTTTTTGATCAGTCAACATTTGATGAAGTTCTTATCAATGCTGCTCACATCCTTATACATTTTGACCCAGACTACTGTGTAGCATATGTAGCCATTTATTCCAGTGTGTATTTTACCAAATTTAACTTGAAGCAGGCCACTTCAACCTCCTTTGTGCACTGTTCTCTAAGGGTGTTGTGTGGTTAAACAGAATTTGGACTGAAGGCTGAAGAGCAACGAGAATCAAAGAAAACAGGATAAAGATGATAGGATAGAGAATAAGATAAAAAACCTGAAATACATTTAATTTTAAAAAGATGTTAAATGGTGTCTTTAGAAGTTCTTCTGTCATATCCCTTGATTATATTAGAAATCCAAATGTAATATTTATCTCTGATGAAGACCTTCATTGAATCACTTTGATTTGCTTATTTGAGAAGAGTTAGGTTTTTTCAGGTCTCAATCAGCAGTTTTTTGAATGAGGTGGACTTTGTGAGTTAAAAAGCAAAGAAAAAAAACTGCTCTTGGGAAGCTTTATATTTCTGTTATTTACTGATATGATATTATTATTGCACTAAATATAGAGCTGTGTGTAAAGAATAACTCTCTGCTTGGGCATTCAGTCCAACATAGCACTCTACAAAAGACTACTCTATTAATTACAAAATATATTGGTCTCACTAGCAAGAGCAACAAGACTGATCAATCCTCCTTGGCAATGAAAAGTCAGACAGTCTAAAATGTTAGTATGACAACAATGTATAGTTTGGGACCTAAGAAGTGCAATGACAATAACAATAAAAATCCCCATTTATGGGGCAGTTTATCAAACAAACATCTCAAGGCACCACACAATAAAAACATAAGAAAATGAAATCAAACAGAGCTGTGGGCTTGATTGAAGGGAAATCATTGATCCTTATTCCTAAAAGCATAATGAAAAAAAGCCTTAATCTCTTGAGGTCTAGCTTAAAAGTTAGAAATCTGCTTCAGAGGCCTAGTACTAATATCCTGGGAACAATTTATTTTCTTGCTGATTCTAGATTTGTTCTGGCATGGCACAGAATAGAGTCCCTGAAACAGTAGATTGAAACTGATTTAGAGAGCATGGTTATCACCTTCTAGTCCAAAAGGTTATTCATTATTATTGAAATAATGCCTTAAATTTAACAAATAGTGCGAGTTTAGCTCAGATAATTTCTTTAGCTATTTGCTCTCCTTTTTTGTTGTGCCTTCTGTTTTTGCTTTAGATTCCTGTAGGTGGTTTTACTGTATGACTGTACCAAGTCACAAAACAACTCTATCTTTTTTCTTGCTTTCCCAGTCCCAGTTCTTTTCTGTTGATACTGGATTCCTGTCTTGCATCCAGCTGCATGATGCAATTATGTCTGTAAACCTGAGTACAAACCTTTTTGTCCATTCTTCATATGCAAGAGTAGGCACACCAGTGACTGTGTCAGTTTTCCTCTTGGCAGATCTGCTAGGTTGAGACAATTAAATATAGAAAATGTCATCACTAATGACTCATTCCACTATGATATGGGAGGGAAAAAGTTGTGCTAGTCATTCTTGTAAATTTCTTATGAACTGAAACACATATTAGTTCAACAGGGCTTTGAAAGGTAAAGAAAAGACTGATATGTGGAAGCTAGGGTTTTGTTGATGCTTTATGTTTCGGTATCATAAGCAAATTTCAATAGCTAAAAATGTAAAGCAAAAATATACACAAAGCATTTATGCAGTCACTTTCTGAATAGAAAGGGAAATAATACAGTTACAAGGCTGGCGAATTTCGGATAGGTTGCAAGTAGGTTTATTTAATGTTTGAAAAAACTTTATATGGAATGTAGTTTCCCCCTTAAATATCAATTATTATAATTTGATAGAGAGACATATCTTCAAAAAGTACTTACTGTAATACTGTGGGCCAAGATGTGGAATATAATTCTACCAATGATGATTCTAATTTGAGTAGTTTTTCCTGCTCAGAAGAGTTGAAAGAGTCTTTCCAGAATACTTAAAAGAACAGTAGTCAGTTATGTATTTGGGAAAGTAAAAGTTGTTATCAGTAGGTTTTTTTGATTGGGTTTCTTTGGTTGGGTGTTTGGGGTTTTGGGGGTATTTGGTTGATTTTTGGGGAAGGCGTATGTTTGGTTTTGGGGCTTTTTTTTTGATGGTTGTTCCTTTAAAATCTTTAGGGATTTTTTTAATCAAGGGGTTTTTTCCTGACAAAATCTTGAATTTTTAAGCCACAGCTACTCACATATGCTAATTGTTTATATGTATACCTATGGATACCCCCTCATAAATCAAATGAGATAATAATAATAATAATGATTGTGACATAATAAGGATAATAACTGCAATTTTTTAATTCTTAATTTTCAGTTACTGGTGGTTTTACAAGTTGAAAGCTTATGCGAGTAAGCTAACAGATAGCTACTACCAGTAGTGTTACAAAATATTATTGCTATTGAAGGTCTCCTATAGGTTCCCTACCATAATTGTTAGGAAGTATACAGCAACATGTGTTGTGAGAAAGAGCCCTGAATGGAGTTAATTGTAGTTATTATATTATCCAGAGTGTGAAGTCATTAATAATGAGTCTTCACTGAATACAGAATATGATCGTATTTCCCCCCCCCAACACACACACTTTTCTAAATGTGTAATTCTTTGCACTGGTTTTACTGCTTCCATTGATAAGGAAATACTTGAGTCATAAGGTACTGAAAAGTGTGTCAGAACCAATAATTGATACTTCTGAGTGTAAATTAATATTTATTTTATTGCCACTGGTGTCTGATGTCTGGCAGAAGCAGTTCTCTATTTAGAAAGCAAATACAATTTCTGCACATCTATATCTGTCTCATTCATGCACTTAGACAGTGTGGACACTGTTTCACCAGGAGCTGACAGTGGGAGTTCCAACCATACCCTCTATCCATGGTTCAGAGCTCTGAAATACATACACTGCAAGAAAACTAGCTACAATGAAGCTGTGATGAGTAGTATCTACAGTATGGCAGTAGGAACAGTTATAGGCCTTTCTGCAATAACAAATTGAGGCCAGTAAGAAAATAGACACTGACAGCAGAATTCATTCAAGTTTTTAAATTTTACAAGAATGTTTTATGGAGTCCTTTGCCAATGATTCCAAAGAACCTCCATCTTCCCTTCAGGCAACCAAAAAGCATGTTTCCCTGACAGGTAGCAACTGCTAAAATAGAAATCCAAGCTTTCTTAGCTCAAAGTCTGTGCTTCATGAACTTCAGCACCATGAAGCACTAAGAACGGGTCAGACAAAACTGGTAAGATATTGAGTCCAAAGACCATCATGGACTTTGTGCTAGATTTTGCGTCTTGGTCACACAAAGTCATCCAAACCAAAACTGAAACTCAGCAAATGTGGCTTTATATCTCATCTGTGATACTAGTGCAGCTGGAAAAGCCTGTATCCTAACTACTGCAAGCTTCCTCTGTGCCTATCCCTCAGATGCAGCATGGGTTGACAGTCTGTGGTCACCAGCCTTTCAAATGGTTCAGGTGGCTAACTCAACCCTGAACTATCTGACAAAGAAACTGTGGGAGTTTGCCAGTTCTATTTCCCCCCCACCCCCCAAAAAAAAGGCAACCCTCATTTCCATGATCAGTGGGATGTCTATGTCTACTATCAGGTGCAATGAATAAGCAATAAGCTCATTAGAGCCCTCCATCAATATCCTTTTCCCCAGGTCCAGCACTCATTTACATTTCTCCCACGTTTTCCTGAACAATCTGTTATCTTCAGTCATCTTTATTTTTATGAACCCAGACACCACATAGAAAAGATGCTGAGTGAACAAAGACTGACTCTGTAAAGTCATCATCATTGATGAGTTTCATCAAACTGATTAGTCCAAACTGCATTAACTCTGTTGTGTGAATTCTGTCTAAGCAGCACAATTCAATCCTAGAAATTGTTCACTAGAAACAGAAGACGGATAACAATCCAAGCAAACAGTGCTTATGCCAGATGGCAGTCTAGAAAGAGAAGCTGATGATATGCACAAGGAGTACATTCCTTTGTTCAGTAATATAAAGCAAACATTCATACAGAAAAGCCTATAAATAAGTTTGACCTCTCCAAATTTGAAACTAAATTTCACTTCTGTAGGTATTAGAGGCAATTGCAAAAGAGCAAATCTATCTTACTAAAGGTAATGAATGAACATTTTTTCTTCATCTAAGCTATTAATTAAAAAAAATACTCAAAATTTATTGTAAAATACTAATGCTAGTGGCTGCAGAAAAGTGTGTGATAAGCTTCTGTAAAAAAAAAAAAAAAGTGGTTGAATTTTATCTAATCTGAAGTCTGTAAAAAAACAGAAAGACACAGACTCTTGAATGTATTTTGCAGCAGTTGCAAACATTCATTGAATTCATTAAACATTCATTAATATTCATTAAATACCCTTGCTGGAATATTAGTCACCATCAAGAAGTACTATGCTGACTGTGTGTACTGATAGTTGGAAATATTACCTCTGGATAGATTACAGTGATTACAGTAGGTTTTCCTTACTTTTCTGATCCAAATACACTGATAAGAACAAAATTTATTAACTTCAGCAACCTGTTAAAGGGAATTGTGTTTAAGATCGCTGGGACCATCCTAGAGTTCTGCATCACTGCAAAAGTTTCATGGAGGTTTGTTTAAGCTAACTGATAAGACATACTCAGAACAGTAACAAGTGTAATTAAGAACGAGTGATTTCAGGTTCTTGCTGAAGCAGAATGATCATGAAGGAGCAGCTCCTGGTGCACCTGGATCTTCTTTGGCTTAGCAACAGTGGATCCAAAATACTGACAAGCAACAGCCAGCCCACATAGACATAAAATATCAGCTATTTTAGAGATGATATTTTGCTTTTTTTCTAATTTGCACTGAAACAAAGTGGTGCTTCACTGAGGAAAAATCTTATATAATAAAATTCAGTTTGACAACATTCAGTCTGGGGCAGAAACCCTAAGTCCTACTTTAAATTATTTTCTTTTATGTCTGTTATTATCATACCTTCTCGTGGCTTCCAGGTTATCACCTTGCAGGACCATCAAGAAAAAAGACTGGTTTTGCCCCATTGGATTTGATGGAGTTGTGCAAACATGGATTGTTTCTTTTTGTACTCATTCTTATCCTGCCATGGTGATCATATTTATCTGAGATAGTCAGAGAAAACAAAAAAAAATTCTCTCCCACCAGAAACCCAAAAAATGATAAAATCTAATATGTTCCTGTTTATTTATGATATTGTCAGAGACCTTTTTGTTTTGAGCTTGAAATACAGTATGTGCTACACAGTACATGCAATGGCTTAATCACAAGTCCTTTCCATTAATGACAGCTTAAATATGAAAGAGTCCAAGGATTTTCTGCTCCAAAAGAGCAAGCTGTCACAAATACAGTTTGAGAAATCTACATTTTAATAATCCTCTACTTTAAAAGGTAGGGGTCCTTTAATGACTGATTGTAATTTAAAAAATACTTCTACTTTTAACTTTATTAATGTTCTCTTTTAACATACCTCCCTTTGCAGTATAAGATCTTTTTAATGACAGTGAAACATATATACAATGTTTATGATCTGATTTAATGCCATTTTTAAATGAGAAATTTATTCAAACATGAATCATGTTGCAGCTAATAAAAAATGAGATGAATCACAGTAGCAAAAGCCCAGTCAGAAAGCTGTGGCTCTTTAATGCAGAAATATTTATTGTGTGATGCTATTACTGAATCACAGGGGCTAATCATTTAGTTCTTTACCAAGGCCTCTACAGGAAGAAGGAGATTCAGACTAGATGCATATGATATGTGGGACTCTGCATTTGCATTTAAGTCTTACATAAAAACTGTATCTGAAAACACTTCAAGGAATTTAATACAATTCAACAAATTTACTACAATGCAATGAATGAGTTGCCAATTAGTAAATTGACATCTGCTTGTACAGTTGGTAGAACATTTAAAGTGAGGATATCTAAGTAGTAAGTAAGAGCAGCCACACCTAGTTTGGGATTTGAAAGCCATGGGGACACTCTGGGACACATGGGTGGAGCGAGGAAGAGAGAGGAATGGGGGGCCAAAGTAGATAGTCCTTTGAACAAACTCTCATCAGTTTTGTATTTTTAGTTAATACCAGGAGATGTCACCACTGGCACCAGTACAGAAGAACCAATAAGGGGAAAGAAGGAGGAATGTGCACCAAGAGGGATTTTTATTTTATTTTTATTTTTTTTAATGCATAGGTCCATCAAAACCTGGCAGGCTGCACTGATGGGAAAGATACATAATATGATAAAGCTTGGTAACCGGCGTGTGTGATTGAACAAACCAATGAAGAGATAACGTTTGAAAGCTTTACAGCTTGGAAAGCTGTTAGCAAGCTGGTGTCCCCTTCATCATTTTTAATTTTACTTTTACTGCCCTTCATTTGCTTTGACGGGTTGATGTTGCCATGGTGCAGTTGAAATTCTCATAAAAGTGCTGTTACCCTTTCAAGATGGCTATTTTTTCCTAGGGTTTATACCACGTTTTATAGTTGTGTCAGAAGGTTTACTTGGTTTATGAATTCTCCAAGCTCTGAGACTGCTCTAAAAATTCTTGGTTGCAGTTCAGCTTTTGGCTTTTAATTTGTGAGATTTAACAACCACTACATCAGTGTGTTATATCCCTACATAATCAGAAAACTCATTTATAAAGTATCCTTTTGTTAATAAGGGTAAATAAAATTTCAGCTTGTCCCTCATCTCTTTGATCTCTAGTTTCTTTAAAAAAAAAAAAATTGCATTTTTTTCTGACTGTGGATCCTTTTTATACTAATCTGTCAACTTTAAAATTATTTATTTCATGTAGGAAATTGCATTTTTTTCTGACTAAAGGTCTGTGGATCCTTTTTATACTAATCTGCCAACTTTAAAATTATTTATTTCATGTAGGAAAATAATTTTAAAATGTCTTTATATTCCCTATGAAATACCATACCCAGTGTTCACAGAGATACTCTCATGCTTGCAGTGGAAGCTGATTCATGTCAGATGTGAATTGGTCCCATGATGCTTTTGCAATCAGTTAATTTCTCCTTTGCTCTGTAGCAATTCAGGTTAAGGATCTGTGGAATGAAACTCTCGTCAGTGTTGCTGTGAGTTAAACTTTTTGCAAAATGTTTTTTAAAACATACATACACTTTTTGATAAACTTTAAAGCCTGTTAGTTGTTAAGAATTGTGCTACGTGACCCCTACTCAGTGTGAGCAACAGACTGACTTCACAACGTGAAGTGGAACTTTGAGGTGGGAAAGGGTGGAAAATAGAAGAGAGCAAAGTATGACCCAGTATGAGAAAGGGTTTCAGATTTACACTAAAGTCTAGAAAAATTGTTCAGAAATTTCTTACCAACCGTAAGGACAGCTAGTGAGATTCCTTCATTAATTACCTTTTCTGTTTATTCTTTGGAAGAAAAAGTGAATTTAATAAGTGAACTGTAGCTGACTTTTGTAGAAATACTGGTGCTAAGGGAAAGAAGGAAAGTTTCAGATATATCTCTAGCTAAAAAATCTCTAGCTAGCAGCCAAACACAGCCATTCGCTCACTCTTCTTCCCCAGGGAATAGGGTAAGGGGACTCATAGGTTGAGATAAGAGCAATTTAATAATTTAAATAAAATAAAACTTAAATTAATACTGATATTAAAATAGTAATGACAATGATAATAATAATAAAATATTCAAATGAGTGATACATGGTGCAATTACTCACCACCCACCTACCAAGCCCAGCCCAATTCCAGAGGAATGACAATCCTGAACCAAAACCATAATCCCAGAATTATGGAGCCCAAGTGAAAGTCAGAGAGAGCAAAAGAGGAAGAGACTCTCATTAATAGACTGAGCATGATATTATATGATATGGAATATCTCATTGGCATATCCAAATGCCAATTTAGCTTATTAATTTAAATTTTCCTTGCCCCCCATTAGATCCTGCACTTGTAGACTAACAAAACACAAAGTCCTTCACTTCCAGTGACAAAGGTGAAAACACTGGTATGTTATCAACATTTCTCTCATAATAAATCTCACGCTGAAACCAAAACCTATTTTACACTACTGTACTGACCAGTACTGTGATATATATATATAATATTTGTGCATAGCACAAGGACTGTTTCCTCACATATGACTGAGTTATATCATCTGAGCAATAGAACTCAGCTAGTTTTTTTTCTGGATTTATTATGCACTGAAGTAGTTTCTCCCAGATTTGAATGATGCATTTAAAACTCTGGGATTTAGAAGAAACTTGTATTTGAAAAACAGAAGATCAGAAAATTGCATCTATATATATATATATATATATATATGAGTCATCCAGATATAGATTCAATCAGGCCACCTGAATAAGGAACTTATGTTTTCTTCCATTTGCACTTGTAATTTAAGGAGTGAAAGGGAAGTGAAAAACAAATTTTCTCGATTAAAAGGTATTATTACAGCATGAAGTGGGTTTTTTTTTCCTCCTCACTTAATAGGTTTGTTCCCATCACCCTTGCCAGAGTCCCATGCAGCTCTATATTGTTATTTTATTTTAGCTGAATGACAGACTAAATGTCATTGTAATCACAATCTGTCCTTAAAACTGTGTCATTTTGTTTTGGTCTCTTGTTAAATACTTTCCTCCTTAATTGCCTTTTCATTCAACCAGAAGACTTATAATGGCAACCACAGCACAGCTGAAAAACAATTCATTGTATCAGTCACAGACTCTCATAATGGAGTACCTTAATAAGAACAAGTTCTGTACTTCTTGAAGGCACAAGATAAATTAGGTTCATAGTCCATTATTTGAACAAGGGTATCTGACTTACAGCAAATCTATCTGAAAGAGTATTGTAGAATTGTATTTTATCTTTAAGAAATGTGTTTTCTAAAAGTAAGATATTTACTTTGCTACAGTAAAGGATTTAAACAGAAGAATTTCTCTCTAATGTTTGTTGAATCTAGAATGATGAGGTAGAACAGAGCCATACATCAAACAACCAATGTAAAAAACTTAACGTTGTATTTTATTTTAGGAGGGAAGGCTGAGCACAGAATGCCCAATGCTCTTGCCAAGAGCACACTCTTCCTTATTTACCAAGCTATATATACAGTGAAGAAGGTGACAGCACTCTTAAACTCTTTCTACTGCTGAAATTTACTGATGTGCACATTTACTTATTCTTTTGCAAAGAACATCACAACAGCAGTGCTGGAGACTGCATTTTTCTAGCTTTGTTGAATAGCTATAATGCAAAGAGAAGCAAGGCAGCTGTTAGATGGGTTTTTTTTCTGTAGATGCCCCATCAATTTGTCCTCTTTGTCAAGTAGAGAGCTGAGAATGGGTGAAAAGAGAACTTTGACTTTCTTCCCAAACCTGTTTTCTGGGCTTTTCCTTGTATAGTAACAAGTACCACAGATAGTATTTATTCTGGTGACCATTTTCTGATGAGGAGTCTTCTACCTTAAGCATTGAACTGACACTAAGAAATCATTTTTGGGGTGCCTGCCAGGCATCATCAGACAACCCCTGGGTTTTAGTATGACCTGGAACGGAGTCAGACTTACATTTTAACATATGAAAAATGTTATAATGCACAGAAATTTCCTGTACAAGTTCCTTTGGTCTTGGTTCAAATAACACAGTCAGATTCAATCTTCTCATGTAAACAATCTTTAAGCTCTTGATCTTTACCAGAAGTGTCAAGAGGTCAGCCAATCCTTTCTTGATATTTCTTGATCCATGACTAGGATATGGATAAGATTTGAGGCAATCATTTACACTTCATACAAAGTTTCTTCAGGTATAAATGGAAAGAAGGCTTACTATGGTTTTTGATCCTGTTTTACCAATCCCTTCATTCAACTGCCTCAGCATCCTTGCTTGGCATTTTGAACTCCTACTCCTGGAGTAGGGCTATTTCACTTAGAAGAAATAGATGAGGTGTTGGATAAAAAAATGTGATTACTGTAAGGATGTAGCTCTTCATTGTTGCTATGTTATCTACTATTGTAATTCTGTGTAAAATCTTACTTTCTAAATACTGAGACAATGAACAGGGGTAGGGGGCGGGACTGGATGACCTTTAAAGGTCCCTTCAAACCCAAACCATTCTATGATTCTGTGAATTGTGTTCAATCACTTATAATCTCCTTAGCCCTAGTGAGAAGGCATTCTGAAGACTGACTGCAGAGTCAGTGAGGTAAAGTGGAAACTTGGGAACAAAATCAAGGTGAGTTAGTAAACCCTGCTCCAAATGGGTCTACTAGAGGTAGGGTTTCATGACCATCACACTGTTAACAGGAGTTAAGTTCAGTGGTGCAGTTTCTGTCTGTCATGGATACAAAGTGTCTACCTAGCCAGCTTCTGATAATGGACCACATAAGTCTTTCTGGTAAAGCAGTTTTGATTCATAGTAGTAGATATGTGGTATTGTAGGCACTTAACAGTGATTATTGTAAAATCTTCAATAGAAATTATATATGTGGAAGCAGGGAGCAAGAAGACCAACAAAAGCCTTACAGCTGCTTTTCCCAGCCATTAAAGGTCAATAGCTGTTGGGTGCCTTTCTCCTCTTTTTGTCTTGAAGAAGGAAACAAAGTTCAGCTCTTTCCTAAATACTGGACCAGATGCTGTGCTGCTATCACACCTGCAACATCATGCTCTGTTTCCTTTGAGTTGCAGACACAGACTTCTGGCCTAAGCATCTGTAAGTGAAATTAGGAGGGCTGTGCATCCATGTATAATTACTGCTGTTGTTGCAAGACATCTGACATTTAAAACTTAAGTTTGAGAAGCCACTTTGGGAACAGACTTCCTGAGTTGTGAGAATAATTAACTCCTTCCCTTCTTGAGGCTTTTGATTTGCATGTGGAACTTCTTCCTCCATGTTTCGAGTGCTTCCTGCGTCAATCTGCTTGTCTTCTATGTGCTTTACACTCATTCAGGATAGCAATAACCAGCTCATATGCCTCCTTCTGAGTGCTGGTGCTTCAATACATGGGACTCTTCTGTAGTGTAGGTTTGCAGTAACTTCATCTTGCTGGCTTCTAAAAATACATTTTTACCAACCAAGGTTTCAGTTGAAGTTCTGGACTGTCCCATGTCCTGGAGAGAGAGACATCTTTGTACAAACCAAAATTAACATGAGATTTGGGATGAAAAATGGCTTTCTGAACAGATGAAAGGTTTTTTTTATACCTGTTGCATTGCAGCATTAGGAATAAACAGGTCTAAAATGAACATAGCTATTAGATACATCATGCTCTGCAGTTAGAGTAATGAGTTTGTCTGTAAAATAAATGGCAAATTTCATGGAGAATGCTCTTGAATATGGAAGTAAAGACAGTTTCCAAGAGGCAAGAAAGATCTCAATAAAGATTACAGCCTAATGTCTAGCACTTTGAGATATTCCAATAGGAGTATTAGACTTTCATCGAGTTTACTCATGGGGATAGAGGTTCTTTCCATTGTGTGGCAACGTTGCCACAACTTCTTACAATTTTAAGTGTTTATTTTTTGAGTAACTACTTTCTCGGAAGGGACTAAGAGGCCTGTTGTTTTAGCACATTTATATATTGACAAGTTTAGTGGATCTGTGATGTGACTGATTTGACATTACTTCTGCAACGGAATATTTCACAATGCTAAAACTTCTAATAGCATCCAATATCAACATTATGATTCAACACAGAAGAAAATACATGATATGATGGGAAAAGAGGCAATGTTATTGCTTGAAAAAAAAAATTCTCTGTGAAAAAACTCCCTAGCTTTTACTTCAAAAACTTAACAAACAAAACATTATATTTGCCATATTGATGATAAACACGTCATCTTATGCTTTAAAAACATCCTGTTGACCTCAGTTATATTAATGTATGCTGCTGTATCATAAATGGAAAAATTAGGATCACAGCAGCTGTTGAAAGTAGAATCAGCTCTGCTAGACCTAGCTTTCTGTTTTATGTGAACATGGATACTAATGTAATGGCCTTCTGATCTAGAGGTTTATACACTAGAAATAATAATGCTAGATGGACAATGTTTGCTTTTTTGCCTAAAATATATGCTTCTCTGGGTTGAGACGATAAAGATTTTTGGGATGATCAGTGTTCAGAGGTATGAATGTTTATTTTGCACAATTTTATGGGTTGCTCTAAGTGGAAGATAGGTTAGTCCAAACAGTAAATACAAGGAAATATTCCTATTTCATTTCTGAATCCAAAGTTGTTACATTTCTGAAACCTGGGATAGTAATTTTGTTCTCAGCTTTTCCTCTCCAGCCTCTATTGTATTTTGAAGTGTCCAGGCCTGGTTTATATCCAAGGCTTACTAAGATTGGAGTTTGGTGATCATGGGAGTGTGTTTCTGGTGGAGACTTCTTCTTGAAGAAAATTTATCATGAATAGCTGTGTGGATTTTGGTGCAGCTGAAGTGTCTGATACCAAGGCAAATGACATTTCTGGAAAATTATAGCCATGAAATGCAAGTACATTGCAAATCACTCAGCTGCAGAGTCTTGGAATAAGAGCACTGCAGAGTTGATGTATGGACTGATGTTGCCATTTAATGTGGTTTCCCAGCAAGCCTTTCGTAAAATTCATGGCTGTAGGTTACCTCTGTTACTATGTTCTTCTCAGGGGGAAAAAAAATAAAGAAAAAAAGAAAAAGAAAAAAAAATACTATAACCCAGCTCTGTATGGCAGTGCACTGAAAAGTGATGTGTGATGTGAAGTAAGGTGAGGGGAATCATGTTCACTTCACCACAGACACTAGAGGTGAGCCTGTAGTCAAACAGTTGATTAAATGTCACACCATATTTGAGAGTCTTCCAGGCTGACAAGGTTCTATTCTGACCAGCTTCAAACTAGGAGACTGATCCAAATGACATTTTCTACAAGCGTTACTCCATTGCCAGTGTTGCTTTACACCTAGGAAAGTAAAAGCAGAATTGCCCATCAGCTACTAGCAGAAAACACACAGCTTCCTTATGTTATTATTACCACAAAATATGAGAAAAGACATTGCTTATAGTATTTTGCTCTTATGTTAGATACAGTTATTCAGCTTCTGGTTTATGTGTGACTGTGAGCACTGATGTTTCCTGAAATCAGCAGTTCTGATCTGTCCTAGAAAGTCTTGGCTTCCTGTGCAAAAACTGGTGTATTATTTTTCACTTCCGCTATAGTTTACAGTCAAGGGACAGCTGCTGATGTTGTATGTTAAGTTAATGAATGCCACAGCAAGCTGAATCTGAGGCAAAAGGATTGTCTGACATGATAATGTCTGAGCCATCTCCAGAGAGAGTGGAAAGCAGTGCAGATGGGGGAAAACGTTACAGCTAGAGTTGCTCAGTACCATGAAAATGCAAAAAGAGGCAAAGAGTATCTAGTCACACAGATGGCATATTTAAAAGGAAGGGGAGACAGATGCTGGAGAAGCACTTCTTTTCCTCCTTCCTCTGTGTAAAATGGTAAATCAAAATCCACCTCTCATTCCTACTTTCCTGTCTTTCAGCTTCCCACTCACCTCAGAGTACATATTTAAATTATGAGAGCTGAGAAGAAATAGTTTTTCATATGTAAAATCATTCCCAAATTTTGGGAAATGGAAAATTAACAACTACCAGTGCACAGCTTTGTCACTATCACCAACTAAATATAATTTAACCTTTCCATTCCCTCAGATCAAACTAATAAACAACTGTGTATATAATACTTTTGTCCGCATGTGAATCTCTACTTTCCTGGTGAAAATAATCCTCTACTTTCCTGGTGAATACAAATTGAGGGTATTGTTCCTAATCACCTAGGTGATCTTGATACCCACACTATCTATCAGTCGAGCATGTCACACTGTATTTGCTTCTCTAGGAGGGTGATATGTTAGTCCCTAAAGGTCTGTGGCACACGAGAGCATTTGCTTTCTTCTCTCTAACTACACCTTGTCTTTTCCAGTGCGTATATGTGTGTATAATGAGGGAGGTAAGGGAGGAAGAAGATGTAGAAAAGAGCATATTTCCTTAGAGGAAAGGAACTGTTCTAGTTCAGTGATGATGAGTTAATGACATAGGGTTTGCCTTTTGAACAATGTACCTGAAGTTTTTTCAGATTAGTTACTAAAACTGTTCTCCCCAGTAGTGATTTGGTAATATGCGGTGGCAACTATGTCAGAACTTCCACAGTTCCATCCCATTTCTAGCCCAAACAAGCTGTATGTATAGTAATACAGTGCAATAGTGTAAAAAAAAAAAAAAAGTATATATATATATATAATTGATTATTTTTATTCTAGTTCTCTCTGGGGTTTTTTTATTTAGTCCATAGCTATTCTCGATTTGTAGATATTTCCTTTAACTTGTAGCTCTAAGGTCAGTCTAAGGACAAGATGTTCCTTCCAGAGATGAGCAATGAACAGTAGCAAGTAGGCTATGTAAATGCTTCTTTTCTTCTCTGTCATCCTGAAAACCTAGCTTGGGAAAAAACAGTGTCTCCTTCAGCTCAGAATTTAGGTCTTAAATTCAAATTTTGAGGTTGACATCATTCCTTTGGTGCCCCTCAGTAAATTACAACAAAATAGTTGCAAGGTGATCCAAAGCCATGGTCATGTAAATTGCAATTCTCCAGGCTAAGACTGGATTTCGAAGACATTAAATGTAGAGGATGGATTTTTTTTTTTTTTTGCTAGGTTTTTTTTCAATAGTCTCATGTTGTTGTTTCTATTTTTAAAATAACATCCTTATTCATAAACAATGTTACGGACCTTGCATCATGCTGGAATCATTTGTCCTTTTCTAGGACATTAATATAAGTGTAATAGTTATGGCTACTGTTCTCACTATTTGCTCCATGAGACCAGAGGATTTTAACATCCAGCCAGAACAACTGATTAACAGAAATGGAAAGAGTAGTAGTACCACACTCAGCTCCTCTTTCTCTTTCTTTTTCTGGACAATATAAATGTGCTGGTGGTGCTAAATGCCTTCATTCATAATGAGTACAATAAAGATTAGTCTTTAATTATTTCTGGCATATGTCCTTTAAATTCAAAGCCTGTAAATCGCAATGGGCAAAGGGTAATATGTCTTAACATGTTACACCTCCCAAAGGATTTGTTGATTGACATCAGAATTTTTTCTCCTCCCTCTCTTCTGACTGACAGAATGGCAGGTGTAAAGTGATGACAGTGTGCTATAATAATGTGTCAAAAGACCTTAAATCAAGGCTAATGTGGCTTCAATGATAAGCTCCCAAACGTTTCTATGACAGAAAATGGAACTTAGGGCAGATTCATCTTTGGATTATTATATCTTTGCACTTTCTAAAAGTGCTTTTTAGTTAGGAACCCTGGATGATTAGAGGGCTGAGGTTTTAGAAGTATTTCTTCTCACAAAGTCATAGTGAGGAGAAAAACATTTCTACGCTTACTACTCTGAAGTGAAGAACTTACATCTACTGGGTATTTTTGCACAATAATCTTTTAATATAAAAGTAATCTAGAACCTGAAAAAGATAAAAATATACTTGTTTCAGCAGCTATTGGTCATCACTTCCTTGAATAAAACTCAACATTTAATGCTTGAAGAAACAGTAGAAAGGCAGTGAGCATAAGTAAGGGTGAATACAGAGAGATACAGTTTCTCGTAAGCCACTTCTGATGTGCAGTTTGTATAGAATTTTCTGACCTACAGGGAAACTGAATTCACAGTAAAAAGGGTGATGGGTCATTAAGTCTCTATTTCATTTTACAAGAGTGAGTCTTTGCATGCATAAATATTAAAAAAAAAAAAATAAATAACAAAGTAGCACAGAAGCTGCTGAAGTCCAGTCAAATAGTGGTAAAAAAACCCCAGATACTCTTTGTAAGGAGTCCAGCAATGGTCTGAATTCTTCCATAAGGGGCAGACAGATGTTCTCTGACCTTCCCAAAGTTTCAGATCAGGGCCTTATTCCTCAGTTTCTATATTTGAGTGTACTTGAGCAGAGTACTTGAGAAAAGCAAATGCAAATTTTTGTGTACAAATCTCAAAATGCTTTTACATGTTACAGTGTCTCTCAAGACAAGAGATTTTACATTTATTATACCGGTTTAGTCAGAATGTCATGAATTTTAATGAGGAAAAATGGCAGTCCTGTTGATTATTTCTCTTCTTTGGAAAGCAATTTTTGTGCATTAAAACTGTAGGGCACTTTAAGATAATCTTTATCCATAGAACTTCATGCTGAAAATTTATAGAAAACCTGCAATCAGATTTTTGTCATTGTCTATATAAGTAAAAGCTTTTCTGTATTAAAAAATGAAAAAAAAATATATTATTTATATATCTAAACAAACAGGAAAATTGTTTTATGATAGGTACAAGGCACGGGTGTGGGAAGACATTTTTCCCTTTAATTTTACTACTCAGTATTTACATAGGATGCTAAAGATGAATGGAAAAACACCACTATTTCACAAATGGTGTGATAACTGATATTGAAATGTGCTGGCCAGCACAACCCAGTTGAAACTGAAGGAATGTTATAGTGCTACCATGTCACTGTGAGGAGCATATGAAGGTTTAAACTAGAAACTCTGAGTACAAACATCAAACAGATGCAAATTAGTAGTTTGGCCTTAGACAACATTCATTATGGGTAAAAGACAAAACACGTTGGCAGAGCGGGTGGGAGAAACTTCTGATACTTCCTCAAGTACCATTCCTGACCTGTGAGAAAGTAGAGATTTTAGGTTATCAGGGATCTACAAATAAATTAAACTGAAGATAAAACAATTTAAGACCTTTACTTCATTATTTCTAAGTGTGGCCTCCTGCTTTAGGCTCAATCCATCCAGTGACAATTAGCTAGGACAAGAGGCACAGGAGGGCAGGCCATTATAGAGAATCCCAAGGAATTTTGCACTTCCTTGGAGACAGCATTGTTCAGGAGTGTTTTCCCAGCAGGTCTGTATGGCAATTTTTTAATCTCAGCAATATGATAACACATATGGGAAAGAAAGAAGACTTGTTCATTCTAGGTCAGAAAAAAACCCTTACCACCCTATGGTTTCTGGAGATGCCTACTTTGGTACTTACTCCTGATGAAACAGCTAGGAAAAAATTAGGATAGAAGGTAAGTCAACTCAGGCAAAAAAATGAAATTAGTAAAATGAAGTAACAAAACAGAAGAAAAACCAAGGCAGTCTCTTAACATTACAATTGTAGGTCAGTTTCAGAAAAAAAATTACCCCCAAAATTCTTGCTAACTGACTGCCAAATAATGGTCATGACATTTTTGTAGAAACCTGCTCTACCTACCTTTCAGAGCACAACTCTGTTTCTGTTCTGAGCCATTTCTAACAGAAATGCACAGAAAGAGAAAAGAGCTGACTCCAACTTTAATCCAGTAACACGAGTGAATTTGTATTTCTGGGAGAGGAAGGAAAGGGTCTATGTCATCAACATAAATTAACGCAAACAGTGTAAATTAAGCAAGAATGCAAACTTAAGACTTCATAAAAATTATTGCATAAATAAGTTAACTTGAAAGTAAAAATACTCTTAATAAGTCCTAGTGCTTTCTCAGTACTACAGCTGACAACTGGTCTAGAAAGTGAAGAGAGGTCTAAGTTAACAAAGAACTAAATTTGTAACTAGTGCTAAAGAAGATACATGGAAGCATCTATTTATTTGAAGAAATGAATTTTTTACAAAGACTGAGAATGAAACAGGTCTTCGTATAGTATGAAGACATATCTGGCAAGATACAATATAATATAAATGAATGCTGCCAGACTGACTGCTCCATTTGCATCATCCATCCACAGTGTTCCTTCAGTTTTCTTTTATATTGCTACACTTTAAAGACAACCTCACCCTAAGCTTGCAATCACTTTTTATCTCCTCAGCTTCTCATCCACAGACTTCATGTGCATTTAATCCTTATTTATTAAAAAAAAATAGCCCACCTGTAGTTCCCTCCTCCTTATCCCAAAGCAAAGCCTAACTAGTGAGCTGCCATTGTCCCCCTCCTCCCTCCCTCCTCTGCAATCAGCCTTTAATAAACCCACAGTCTGAGCTTCATAATTTCAGCTTCTTATATAAAATGGTCCCTAACTTACACAGTTTCTACCAAAAGTGAATCTACCTGTCCCAGAGTCTAACAGAATCCCAGTCCCTGCTCCAGGGGCCTACAACTAACTTTTCACTCTGTGTTGCTAGTTTCTCTTTTCTATATCAAGTGACAGAATTTCCTTGTTGTTTTATACCCTGCGTGGAATGACTTACTTATTTCACTTTATATATATGTATAAGTACCTATATATGTCCTAGTGGACATTTGTATGGTCCACCTCATTCTGGTTTACCCAGCAATTGGGAAACAAGTTCTGACTTCAAGTTGTTTCCATTGCTGAAGAGGGTAAGAAGCGCTGGAGGGGTTTCAATCTTTTTGCTGTCTCCTACCTATGACAACTATAAGATAAATAATTTTTAAAAACCCTAACAAAGTGACAGAACACTAGATAGTCCCTGCTCTTTGAAGTACACTGTATTTAAATGTACACAGCCTCTTCATGCCTCTGTAACATTCATAGCCCCCTGACCCGGTTTCATACAAGCTTTATGGTCCCCTGGCCCATAATCATGGTCTGGGAGCCAAATCTGATTCACAGTACTGATTTTCAAGTTAGACTGTTCAAATATGCCTACAACCAATAAATGTCAAGTCCACCAGCACACAAAGCAAAGCACTCTAACAGTAATTTACATTATATACACTATTCAAATGGCAGTACATTGCTAATGGCTCTGAAAGAATATTTCCTTGTCACCATCCAAACACTTAAAAATGTATTTTGAAAACTTTTCTATTTTTAATTTCTTTCCATTTCTTATTTATCTTTTTAACTGAGTCCTTTTTACCATGTTTGTGGAATAGAAGTAAAGAAAAAAAATGTGGGTTTGTTTTTTTGTTGTGGTTTTTTTTTTTTTTTCCCAAAGAAGCTCTATTTTTATTTTTTGGCCTTTTTTGGGAGGGGAAGGTGGGGAGGAGTAGGGACAGCTGGTTATTTTTGTTTGTCTGGTTTTTATATAAACCACTGTGAAAATGTGCACTACGATGAAGTCTCAAGCCTTCACCCAAGCAGCCATTTCAGGAAATGTTTCCATTGAAAAAGTTGGTAAAATATGACAATATTCCTAAACCTCCTTTTTTGTCTGAAGAATTACTTAACCCTCAGGTAATAATTTTAGTCACTGAAGTGAGAAATGGACCTTTTTAGTAAGACTTTTAACTACACATCTTAATGAAACCTAAACAAATGGTGTCCCTGATACTACGTTGGTTGCATGTGTGTTTATGTATACTATGAAAGCAAAATAAATATTTTTCATACTTAGAGATTTATTGTTCTATGGTAATTTCCAAACAGCACTGGACTATAAACAGACAATACATTCTTTTTAAGAACTGCAGTTTGCTGACTTTCTTCTTTACGTGAGTAATGACCACTATGAGGGGCTTCACAGCAGCTTCGTTTGTTACTAGATTCAGAAAATATGTGGTTTTTCCTACAGGGACAGTGTGTGCATTTTAAGGTATGTTTATCTTTGTTTTACTCATTTACTTTGTTTCTTTCTTTCTTTCTTTCTTTCTTTAAAGACAACTCACATCTCACCTCTGACATGGGCTAGCCCATACTGTAGGCTCTGGAAATGGAAATTTCCTACATCCAAATATTCACTTTACATTAGTTAAATCCCCACATGCTACTCTTGTCCCACCTTCTTTCTAATTCTAGTGAATTTTGTGCTTTATAAAATCTAGCTGTTTCAAATATGAATAAATTTGTATGTCAAACCCACCCTCTTCCCTACAAATACAGATCTGAATATGAATGTCAGGACCTATGCACATGCCTAGTTTCTGTATGAGCACATTCTGCCTATCTGGAGAAGTGATTTGCCTTCTCTGTATTGCATTAGACCACTGTCATTAACAACAGAGGTGTCATTTTGATGTGATCTGTGAGTCAGTAGAAGCTTTGAAGTTGAAAGATAGAACAGACATGGATAAATTGTGCTCCGAGGATGCTGCTATTGCACCATTATTGGTAGCAATTATTTCACCAAGTGACACATCTGATAAAAAGTCATCTGCCTTGCTTTGGAAAGAAACCACAGTTCGCTGAAGCACATGGTAGATGTGTAGATTTTAGAGTCTGACAAAAAGCTCATTAGTTTTGGCCTGATCCTTCTACACCAATCTTGAACTCTTTTGCATTGTTTCCCCCCATCCCCCGCCTTGTGTTTTCAATTGGTTTCCTTTTCTGAGATAGCACTTAAGCTTTTCTGTTTTAATATTTGTCCATTTGTTCTCTTTTCCCTACCACTTTCCCAAACACCCTCTTTCCTAACGATGTTCTTCGTATGCTTCCATCTTCTTTCACCCCTTCCTTAAGTGTCATGAACAATGTTTATTTCTTTGTTGGTCTTATAAATTGGGGTTTTTGCAACATTTTTTTTTTTAATCCACGGAGCATGTGAAATATAACTTCTCCAAATAAATAGCAGCGGATTCCAGGTAATTAAATTTCAGGTTAGTTTTAAGTTAGACATGGAATACAGATTTCTTCCTTCGGCTATGCCCTATGGGCCAAGTTCTGAAGTGGATTCATATTGTGAGGTTTCACCTAAGTAAAGACTTCAAATAAGAAGAAGCATGTAGAGCTACAGCCAAAATTCACACAGGAATTCATTTATATAGATTTCTTGGATGATGATATGTCTATGATGGAGAAAAGGGAACAGGATCATGTAAGCAGGAATCTTTTAAATAAACTGTGTGATCAAGAAAAAAGTAATTGAAACTGCATTTTTAAGTGTGTAGGGTAACAGGGTGAAATAAAATACCATAGTTTATCATCAGATGTTTTCATCTGACTAGCAAAACCAAAAAAAAAAAAAGGTGGAAATATAGCAAGAGAACAATTACGTTGTTAGAGTATGAACCATACGTACATTAGAAAGGAATCCCTTGTCACATTAAAGAATTCCGGGTAAATCACTCTAAAGCACAAGATTTGAGGAAGAGGCATAGAAAGTATAGAGGTATCATAGGTTTTAGAGGTTCTTCCTATTTCTAAGCTGAAGAACAACTTTGTTAGAACCCAAGCTCATGTTCTATGCTTCAATTGTATTTTCCTGAATAGGTGAGCTGTAAAAGAAGGTGATCTCAAGCCATCCACCTTACAAAAAAGTATTTCCTCACAGTACATCAGAACTGGTCTTTCATAAAGGAAGTCACAGAGTATGTGGCATAGATTAATTCCACCTAAACTCAAGTGTCTCAAATACCCAGTTACATTAGGCTCCTTTCATAGATAGTCAGGACTGATAGTAATCTTCAAAAGGCAGTTTATGTTAAATAACTGCTGTTTGCTGGGCTAAGCATGGTCCACATGCTTACTAAGCACGTTAAAGGTGTTATGAAATGAGACAATGGTAAAGTCCATGGAGAGAAACCACAGCTTTGGAGCATGGTCTATGAAACTTGGACAGAGCAATAAGTCATTGTCCAACAACATAAGCTTTACCAGGATTGTGCTACTCAGTCTGGAGAATTAAAATCTTTAAAGTCCTACAGAGAGTTTGTTTTTTGTTTTTTGGTGTTTTTTTTCTCTAAATTAATGGTCTCAGTCTAATCCTTACAATTATGTCTTCACAGCATCTATAGCCAAGGGACAGGTGATTTAACTGGTTGGGGAGTCTCAGTCCCACTAGGAATAGGCCTCTAGGTCAGAGGTGTATTAATGGTAAGTGCTGGAGAATGATGAGCTGATCCTGCAGCCTCCAACAACACTGAATTGATTAAAAGGGATTCTATTTAAAAAAAAAAATAAAAATCAACTAATAACTATGCAAATCATACCGCAGATACAGCTATTCTCATGTCCACAAGCACTTTTGTTGTTTGTTTTGGAGAGGTCCAGGCCTTCTATCAAAGCCCAGGCCACATATAAACTCTCCAGTGATCACTGTGTAGCACACCACAATGTTTGAAAGGAGTAATAGGAATAAAGTTTGCAACCATTTCTTCCATGACTCGTATCCTGTGCCAGGTGAGGTGGTAAAGGTCCTGTTTTGTAGAGGGCTTTTCTGATCAGTATTTTTCAGGTGTATTCTAGTGGTAGGAATTAGAATTAGAAGTATTAAAACTACCACATAAAACTAAGCTACATCTTACAGGAGATAACACTGAGCATACAGGATATAACATTGAGCATACAGGATATAACACCGAGCATGTTCTGCTGCTAGTACTTGGTACTATTTGCATTAGAAAAGCTTGTTGTAGTTAGGTATGTTACACCCCGACCCTTTTAGTTCTGAAAGGGATCTCCAGACATATCTTGGACATTTCTAATAAAGGTAGTGAAAAGCACAGTTTATAACAAGTATAGATTTTCATGTTGCTTATAGAGACAGTTTTGACTTGTTAGTTGCAAGCAAAGGGCATGAGGCTGATAATTGACTTGAACAAAGAATGTAAGCTAGCAAGGACCGTAATCCTTTACTTAGAGCTTCTCTTGCACCCGGCAAGCAGTTGGTTTCATCCTGGGCAGAGCAATGCTTTTCAGTCAGATGAGATGTCAAAGAGGCATTGCAAAGCCCAGC
>NW_010340903.1:39326-67970 GCF_000700745.2 Antrostomus carolinensis
CGTTAATGTAACTATTTCAAAAGTCCAGCTACAACAAATCGAATCAAATGACTGTAAGGAATTTCATTGCTTGGTGCTATGATCTTCCCTGCAAATTCTTTGGACAGATTTTGAGTAACAGAAAGCATTGGCAGAACCTAAAGTGTTGAAGTAATGTATCCTTGCAGAAACTTATCCAACACTGAGGGAAAGATGAACACTGAAGCAATCAGTGAATGTAAAAGGATTCCTTTGTCACACTTGCCATCCACATAAATGACTGAGTTACCCAGCTACCCAAACCTCTGCCTACCTCCAAATCCCCTTTTAATAAACCTCTCCAGCTCCACTGTCAGATGTAATTTTCTACACACCTAAACATCTCTTTTCCTCCTCCTTCCAGGTCTCCCAGTCAGTCCATGAGTTTTTAAATAACTTTATAGTTTTAATAATCTGCTTAGATTTGACTTTGTGAAATGCTGTTTCTCGAGAAGTAATGCATCATCATGGGACACTATATGGTAGCCTAACCTGATGACTTTCTAGATTTCCCTAAATTCTACTGTTTTCCAGATTTTTATTACTACTCCATTGCAGCTATGTCCATTTAAAGGATGATGAAAGCAGGTGAGTTTGCATTATCTGACTAGAATATTGCAGAAGAAGCAATGAAGCTTGCGCATTATGAAAAGACAGAATAGAGCACACGTGCAGTGGGGTAGAGGTGGGGTAGAGGTGGGGGAGAGGGCAGGTAGGAAATTAATTTTGCAGCATGCTTCAGAAAGTCTATCATAAATAAAAGTTATTGTTGAAGTGATCTCTTCCTTGGTGGCAAAATATTATATTTGTGCAAATCATGGCCTTTCTTGGCTTTGACTGGTATCACCAAAGTTATCTTTGAAGTAAAGGAGCCAGTCCTGTTTCCATCAATTCCAAACATTAAACCACTATGGTATTGGCTTTTAAAAAAGCTTTGCATTCAAGCTGTAGACCTAGGGTGGAGGGTTACCTAATTCAGCCTTCACACATGGACTATGCAATCTACATGTAAAGTCTTTGATCCATTATAAAACCAACATTTACTGATTTGTTTGATACTGTCCGTTAAGATAAATTCATTTCAAAATATATTTGGTATGCCTAACTAGAAGAGTTTGCTGGATAACACTTGAATGAGTGCACTGAAAAAATAGACATGTTTACAATTTCCCACCAATGAGAAGTTTCAAATACCATATATTATTTTACAAGTCTTTGCTGTGGTTTGATTTGCATACTTCTGTAGAGAGTCCAAGAAGACAAAGATGCTGGAAATACAAGTTTCTCCTTCCAAGCAGGAAAAGAAAGTGGAAACTAAATAAAGTTGTAAAAAAAGAAGTGCTCTGGAGTGTTCATCTCTCGCCAACACATCCACTGGGACATTTTGAACTCACTCTCCCACTGACTATAAGCTCCTTTTGACAGAGACTGAAAGTGTCTGGTTGCTGGACACTAGTGTCTAGTTGCTGGAAATAAATGAGAAAGTAAAACCAGGCAAACTGCACCCAGAGGTACATGAAAATTTCTGCGTAATGGATGTTCTGGAAAGAAGTTATGATAATATATTATGTGTGTTTTCAGGACTAGAGCCTGGGGGGAGGGGAGATGTTTTTTAAAGTCAGTCAAGTACATCTATCCAGAAATCGTGCTTAGGCCCTAGCTTAACTGCAAAAACACTGCATACTTCAAGTCCTTGTGGATAGATAAGTTTTTTCTGACTTAACCAAGACTGCACAAAATCTTTGCTGATGGAATCTGCCTATGTTATTTCCCATTTTATTATTTTGGATATTGTTTAGTTATTTGACCCTGATATTTTTTTCCCATTTTCTTTCAGGAAAAAAATATAGAGTTTATTAGATGCTTGATGCCTAAATAGGCTTAGGTCTTTTGCTAGCTTATGAAACAGCCAGGCACAGTCAACTCACTTGCTGTATAAAAGAGTAAAGATCATATAGAACCATTACGGAAAACAAAGAAAATCTGAATATTAATTCAGAACAATTGACTTAATAAAGGCCAGTGTATGGGAGCACAGTTGTATTTTAAGGATAAGCATTGGCTTCAGAAATGGAGCTCCTCCTTAGAAGGAAGCAAGGAGGCAGATAAGCAACAGAGGATAGACATGAGGCTATCACTTTTCTATATTTTCTCCTTTTGGTCACTTGATGGTGATAGTAACAGGTTTCAGTCACTGTTCTTAAAGAGGATGACAAGGGAGGGGAAAGCCAAGATCAAAACCTGCATAGTTTTATCAAATACTCAACGTGAATGCACAACCCCTTTTCTTCTGATACACCGTAAAGATTTTACCACTTGATTTCACTCACATTTGTAATATATCTATCTGCTTAGAATGCAATAACATGATAAATTCTCTCTGGTAGCAAACCCAGGCTAAGAAGGAGCAGGTCCCAGCTGTGCAGCCTTTCCCCAGACTCTCCAGGTGGTTATACATGAGAGAGCAAGCAAACAGCAAGCCAAGTAGCAAGCAGGCCCAGCAAAGTGCTCTGAATGAGAAACCATGCTGGTGATTTGGACCCAAACCCTGCCCTCCTTCCACCCACCCTGTGCCCTGAACAAGATGCGTAACAGGTGAGTGTCTCACATCCCAGTTTACTTAGGACAATTCTGGGGCAATGTGGATTTCTCCTTCTGTCCAGGAGTAACTTGTTTCTTGCACTACAGGACAACAGAGGTCCCATTGAATGCAAGTAGTGGGATTTGCTCGTGTCCTTTGCCTGGCACACAGCTTTTGAGGCAATAACATGTCAATTTTTCTGAGGCCATTCAGATACTTTATTGCAAGTGCTATCACAGCTCTTATATACATCTACAAAAGAATAAGGTGGCAGGAGCTGCTGAAATGACTTCCATTTCAACAGCAAGTTACATTACTTCCATCTTCCTCTTCAACTCTTTTTAACCAGTTCAGGTCATAGAGTGGCTTCATATTCCTGTTTGGAATAAGATCTTTTTGCAGCCAGATATGGTGGCACTGGCAGCCAGTCTAGTCCCAAGATATTTGAGTCCCTTACACTCATATGTTATCTTACTGCTCTCTTCTCTTCTCTTCTCTTCTCTTCTCTTCTCTTCTCTTCTCTTCTCTTCTCTTCTCTTCTCTTCTCTTCTCTTCTCTTCTCTTCTCTTCTCTTCTCTTCTCTTCTCTTCTCTTCTCTTCTCTTCTCTTCTCTTCTCTTCTCTTCTCTTCTCTTCTCAGTGTGGGACTTGTCAGCCTGGCTCTGCATTACAGGATAGCTGCTTGTCAAAGCAAATGTCACCACTAAGGTCCTCACAGTTACCAAGCTGAGAGAGCTACGCTGGTAAACTGAGGGTCCCTCACTGCACCCCCTCCACCCCAGCTGCCTTTCCAAAGGGAAAAAATTATTTAGTCAAGTTACAGGTGTGATAAACAGCCATTTATTTGAAAGATAAATGTATTTATTTTATGTATCTGTATGTACATATAGATAGATATATACATATGTCTGTAAAAAAAAAAAATAATAATGTACTGCCCTTTAGTCCAGAATGATTAAATGATCAAAATGCCCTTTAGTCACATTTACAAAAAAGTAGAGTACAGGTGTCAATGCCCTCTACCAAAACCTTTTGCTGTAAACCCTATAATGTATTACAGAGGAAGAGTGATCAAAATTGTCCTCATGACAAGGCTTAACTTCATGGCTAAGAAGAACCATGTTAGCTTTAGGTGACTCCAGGAGGTAATTTGCAGCTTACAGGGCAGGTGGTGGGCTGTCACCTACTATAATATCTAATAATATCTTTTACATTATTATTGTTATAGTATTCATATTTAAAGACATTTTTAGTGATGTTCTCTATACTTAACAGCTCAAGGCTGCAGGATTAAATTGATTTATGAATTTTTCAAAGAATTTATGATGCACATAGGTAGGCTGTTCAAGTCAATATTAATTAGAAGCAGGGGTTTATATCTGTACTACCAAATCATCCAACATATATCTATTCCTCTAACAGAGTAGCACATATCAGTGATACAGCTCACTGTTGGCTTTTGCTGCTGAACAAACATCCCACCACCGAACAAAATGAAATAAACCCACAACCCTACAAAATGCTCAGAAAGCTGAATTTTGGCTATTGGAGTGTATATACACACATTTCTCTTTTCACTTCAAGATGCCTTTTTGTTATTTATTTATTTAAAATACTATGCATCAGTCTGTTCTGCTTGTATTCAGGAAACTGGGAAAATTATTTAAATCTCTATGAATCTGGCTTTCCAGTTTTTGTTGTTCCGTTAATGCGTAATATAAAGACCACCCAGAGCAACTGCACTGTGTTTTGCTTTGTTTTAGTGCTGTTTAGCAAGCAGTACTGTAATGGCATGGTGTGCCATCAGCTAATCCCTGCAGCTGCATGACAACACATGACTGAAGGACAGGTTAAAGGCCATAAACCCAGCACATACACTGCCCATACCTGTTTGATTGTCATGGTTCGCAGATACTGTACAACCACAGCCTGGTGACAAGATTAACAGTTTTCTTTTTTAGATGTTAGCCATGCCTGAAGATTGTTAAAGCTCAGAGAGAGAGACAATCTAATGTTTGTTAGTCTTTATTGGTTTGCCTTTAAACTGAAAGATCCAGGAAGGAAGCAGGGAGTTCTTCTATGGTCTAGGGAAAAAAAAAAAAGTCATAACTTTTTGAAAGGAGTGCCTCTTGTCACAAAATTTTCATCTCTACCTCTGTTATTAACTGAGTACTATTTCACTGTTGCTGGCAAAACTTGTGAGCTTGCAAAGAGGAAAGCTGGGAGGGCTGTAATGCACAATAACTTTTAATTAGTTAAGGACTCACTTAATAAGACCTTTATTGCTTTTCCCTTAATACTTAGAAATAGGCTTGAACATCCTCTACCTTTGAATTGAGAGCAGATTTACAGTCTTTCTTAAAAAAATATATATATTTTTTTTCCTAGGGGTTGCAGGTGGGGTGAAGGGTGGGGTTGTGGTGATGGAGGACCGGGAAGAGGCTCATTATAGACAATTATGGTAAATATTGCCATCCTTGCCTTTGGATTGTGAGGCAAAGGTCCTTTCCACAGTTCCCTTCCCCTCAACAGCATTTCTTCAGTGCACAAAGCTATGCTTGTGAACTCATGTCCCTAGTTTGAACCATATATTTGCAATCAAAATAAATAACAAAATTTATCATCATATACAGCAAAAGGCAATTGCATCATAATTAACACATTGTGTAAAGGGTAGCAGAACTGCCTCATAGTCCAGGAAAGGTGTGAGCAGCCTGTTCATTCACTGCAAACACTTATTGACTATATAATTTGAGAGGAACTGCGTAGGGTGCTGCTTAATCTAACATTTGTACTGATGAGTAACGTGACTGCAGAGACACAACAAAACAGCTTCTCACCTTAGCTATTCAATGGATTCGTTTGATTTAAATGCTTCTGACAGCAAGCTGTGCTGTTTAGGAGTCCAGGCCCTAAAAAAAGTTAGTAGGTAGTGACATATATGTGTAGATATAAATATAAATGACACACACATATATTAATAGACTATTATGTATGGATAAATACCTCTCCTGTGATATGGATCCTTGTGCAGGGAGCAGACACCTGATTAAATCTGTGATGAAGAATTATCTTCCCATCTTAAAATGAGTACCTGTTTATGATAATTTAGATGACTGTCCTTCATTTCCTTGTTATCACTCTCTTTCAGTAATTAGAAGTCAAGCTTACTAGTTAGTGCTTGACACCATGAAGGGATGAGTTTGAGGAGTAACATATAAAGTAGACCTAGTATACATTTCCATGCATATAGCATGTTCTTTCATTGAACTGTTCTAGATAGACATCAAAGTTTTTGTGTCACATAGACTCCCTTCCCCGGTGAGAGTATCTAGGGATGGTTGTGACAGGGGTACTTAGTGAGAGCTGGACCAGCTTACTTCACTGATGGTGGTGCTGAGACACTTTGTTACACAGTTGTCCATAATCCTCCACAAATACTGTTGTGCATTGGGGGTTTTTTTGTTTTGTTTTGTTGGGGTTTTTTTTGTTTTGGTTTTGGTTTTGTTTTTTTTTTTTTTCGCTGAAACACTCTATTTGCTTAGAAAACACCAGCGTGACCATTTTATACCAGGCTCTTTGCAATATTTACCTCCAAGTTAGGACCAAATTAACTAATTGTACTTTGGGGGGTGGAGAGGGGAGGTTATGCTTAACTGAGTCTTCCGCAGTGCTCTACTCTTCTTCTTTCCTCTCCATGATTTGGAATCAAACAAGGTTTATCATACCATGGTAGATTACAAATCACTGTGGTGATGCTGTTGCACAAAAGATTAATGATGTTGACTTTAATGACAAGGTTATTTTAAATATCAGAATGCCAGCCACATGCACGCAACCTTAGAGACTCCAAAAGGAGACTAAGTTTTTCTTAAACTTAAAAACATACAGGTGCCTGATGGATTATACCTAGTTTCTGCACTGCAATAGAAGCAACATAGCCCAAATCTTGCAAATAGCTTTTAAATGTACACGTCATGAGAGATTAGAATATCTTCAGACTGATTAGCAAAATTATCAATTCGTCATGACCTGACTGATCAAAGAAAAAGGTGCCATGGGGTAAAAATAGACAAAATTATGCCAGGTTATAATTGTATTTGACTACGTAACTGGTTTTGGGGTGACGTCAGTTGTTACTGTAAAATTATTCACTTAAAGCCCTGACACCATCCTCCACGGCAGCTGATATTAATTATAGGGGCTGATTCTGGAGAGTGAGCAAGAGAGAAAGGCAGCTGGGTTAGTCTTAGTTCAAAGTATTAATAGCACTGGTTTTGTGACTAAAGTATTATTCATGACTTGGTGATACATGTTGCATATATTTATGGAACATGTCTTGAAGAGAAAAAAGAAAACACAGCAATCTCTCCTTCTTTTAGAACACAAATACATAAATTTTAATCTGAGAAAAATACAAAATGAAACCATGTACAAGTTAGTTATGTACAAACCCTTTTTACAAGACAATATATTTATCACTGGATATTACATATGACAAAGTCAGGTAGATCATTTCTGAGCACCAGCATTTGTTCTCTCTCACCAACCCATAATGACAAAAAGTAAAATGATGCAGTCATACTCCTTTTTCTTGATGAACTTTTAAGTTAAGATGATAACTGGTTCTCAGCATCCACCCCCTTCCCCATTCCCAAATTATAACTAAATAGACACATGTAGCCATCAAAATATAATGTATATATATGTTTGTGTGGTTTTTCTGAAGGAAGAAAAAACCATCAGTCTTGAACTCTGCAGCAACTTTTTTTTTTTTTTTTTTTTTTTTTTTTGGCATCATTTTTTGTGTTTGCTAAGCGTGTGTGTCCCAAGTTATATCATGGCAGAAGCGGCATTTTTTAACTGCTACGTAAGGAAATCTTGAGATGATAACTTCTGCTGAAATTTTCATGTGGTTCTTGTTAGTTATTGTTCAGTCAACAAAGTGCTCATATGCCAAATTGTTGGTTTCTGAAAAATCTATGATGTTCTCTATTACATGTACTCAACTGCCTATATATTGTATTGTAGGGTTGGTTGTTTGAGGGTTTTTTTAAGTTATAAAGATCTCCTCTAAAATGCATTGACTGAAGCAGTAAGAAGCTTTCCCTCAGTCTCACTGAGGTTCTAATTAGATGCAGCATTACTGTGCTTAGCTTCTTAAGTTAGTTCTTAATTAGACCCAAAGTGAAAAAAACTATTTTACATTTTCTTCCTTCCCTCTATTCCTTCTCATTTTGACAGTTAACAGTAGTACACCATTATATAAAAAAGACGCATTAGACCAGTAGTCCTATCTATTAACTTCAGCGGAATTTACTTCGTTATATGGACCACTGCACATTGTAGGCTATATAGTTTCAATGCGGCTGCATGTTCTATAGCAGAGAATATCTGTGCAGAATAGATACATTACTCATATAAATATAGCTTTGATAAATGCTGGGGCAGAATTGTCAATGCTATAGGTCTATGTACCATTACAGGCAGTGGCCACAGTTACTCCATTTCTTACTTTATTTCAGATGGCAGCTGTACCCACACTTACTAGTATTAATCAGTACAAAAGTGCTACAAATGTTATGCCTGCTAACTGAGTATTAGGAGAGCTGGAGTGCATACATAATCAATTAAAAAATATTGCCTAAGCCTGGTGTTGTTAAAACACCCTTAGAATTAAAATAAAAATAAAAATTTTAAAAGTGCTTGTTCAGATATTGGGGATATTGGTGTTTCAGATGGCAGGGAGAGGAAAATAAAAGAAGGAATATAAAAACCTGTCCCCTGAATTTTTTCTATGCATCTACCATTAACTTTGACAGATATTCCCAGGCCAATCCACTGTAACAGAAGGGAAGGATTTGTTTTCACTTTGTCCTGGTCATCACCCTTCACACACTTTTTTTTTGTTTAAGCACATGTAAAGATAGAAATGAAAGGTGAAACACATACTTCTTTTGGTGCTAAAGAAATTCACAATGGTAATAGCTTTAAAAACAAAATACCACACACACCAGTCCTGACCTCAGTATATGTTCAAGTGCATTGGGGTCCAGAAGCCCTTATGAACATGCTTCTTGATAAAACCATTTAAGCACCTGCTCTGTGTTTAACTTTGAGGCCCATGTGAGTCAGCTAGAACAGGGCAGTTGTTATGGATTCATTAAAAAACATGCATAATTACCTCCTTGTAAATTATTGGGGTTTTTTTTTCATGCATTAGTTTATGTATCTAATTATTGTAGTAGTTGTTAGCTGTAGTCGACACACATGCACACACACACACAAAACCCTCAACAAAAACAGTCCTCTAAATGAGAAAATGCTATTATACTTTCCCCTCATTTTCCTGCTCTATGAAGAGTTCAAGAAATGCAAATCTTTCTTACACTGGCCAAAAAACCCAACAACAACAACAACCTTGCCCACCACCACCCAACAACCTGTAATAAAAGGCTAGAGACAATATTTTTGTAGTGTCTCTTGTACATTACATAGAAACTACTTTTCCCCTTTTCCACATTTGGCTGAGGCCAATTAAGTCTTTTCATATCCACGCTGCCTGAGTCATTGAGTGGCCTTTTTCTTTAAAATTCAAAAATAGGGGAAAAAATATTTTTAGTGTGGTTAAACCTAGCTTCCTGTGGAGCCCCAGCTGCTACAACAGCCTGTAAGCTGCTGAAGACTCATCAACTCTTTCAAGACATCTATGTGGTTTAATAAGGCTACATGGGATCCTCATCACCCTAAAGCTCATGGCCTTCACCCTGTACAAGCAGGACTGGCTTTTTCCCATCAAAGATGAACTGGAAATAGCTATGTGCTTGCATTTGATTGAGGACCTGAATGTGTCCCGTACCTCTCACCCCCTGCTTCCTCTGTCCCTACGCTCCTGGCTTTTGGGCTAGTAGGGCTTGCAGGGTCCCCTTGTGTTACAGGAGAAATAACAATATTGCCCACAAACCTGTAGCACTGTATAACTGATTATGCCTCAGATCAAGAGGTTTGTACTTTCTGCTACATGTACTTCCTACTGTTTGGCCATTGAAGATGATTTGAAAGAAGGCAGCATGTTAAAAAAGAGGTGACAGTTTTAGAAAATTTTCTGAAAAGCACAAGGAAAAGTTTGCAGCTTTCCCTTTTTCCTATTAATAAGTATATTGTATACTTATCATCTTACAAGCAACAGTGACAGTCACAATGAGGCCTTAAAAATGTATTTAGACTATCTTCTTTTATTTACGCCTTAACTTTGCACTTGGCACCCAGACAACACCCCATTGAAGGACAGTTTTATCCTCTCACGTTAGTGCTCATGGGCTTCAGGGGACAAATTAAAATAATAGGCATGAGACAGAGAGACAGCAGACTTTCTGGCACTGTGGGAGCACACGCCTGCTTCAGCAGTGAGAGAGGTTTCTGCAGGGTATCACTGACAGGAATGGCTGCTTTTTGGTCAAACCAGGTGGAAACAGGAGGTACAATTTCTCCATGTGCTAGCCTGTAAGTCACGTATTTTCTTTTTCTCTGTGTCTTTCTTCACCACCCCCTCCTCCCCCCACAAAAAAGACCACCTTATTGTGATGACTGTATATCAAATACACATATACTCCCTTTTTAAAAAAAATATATGCATGTATATATCTACACATACATATATGTGTGTGTGCACATGAATATGTGCAAACACATACATATAGAGACACACGCACGCACACTAATGCACTCTATCCAATACATGAGGTACCCAAAAAAAAAAAAAATTAGCCTGCATTAATTGTGCATGCAATTAATGAAAAAGCTGAAATTCATTTTTCCCCCTTTTTGTTGTCTTTTGATAAAGGAGTACGAATTATTCATAAAGATCAAAAACTTATTTCTACAGTAGTCATAATGTGATGTGTCAGCAGTCAGTTAGGCCACTTGCCTTGATGTAACGTCATATGTGCAAATATTGGTGCTGGCCTTATTGTAGTCTTTAATGGCTGAATGTCAAAGATCTCCAACAGGTTTTCTACATGTTTCTCCATCTAATTGCACACAGTCCTGCATCTTTGATCATCAAAAAGAGGAGTAAGAAAGGATTGTTGATTGCTCTTAGTTTTTCTATAAATGGAAAATGCAAAACCATAACTGTACCTGTTTCTCTCTGTCTCACTTGCTCTCTACAGGTGTTGTCCTGTCTGTTGTTACATATAAAACTATCAGTGCTGGGAGAGAGTGTGAGTGTATTCAGATGTTGTCCTTTATTTATGTACAGTTGTCAGCATGATATTTTTGGGTGTGACAATTAAACTGGACAGAGACACACACAAATCTTAGCTATATAGGAATGTTGTAGTTGGTTCATTATTATGTTTTATCTAGTGAATGCTCACTTCTGAAGGAAGGACACTCAGAAATGATACTGTATAGGATAAAGTATAAGATATAATGTTGTATGCCCCTACAGTAAACTCTGGTCTTCTAAGAAAAAAAAAGTAAATTTGCATATACTTAGTTGAACACAAATTTCAAAAATTATTCTGTACTCAGGACCAGCTTTTTTCATTCTGGTTATGCAGTTCATAAATGAAAAAGGAGCACTGACTTCAAAGTAAAGGCTTAACATGACCCAATGCAGAAACCTGATGTAGATTATAACATGTCACTAGCTGAAGCAGCATAGATCAGAAGAAATCACTAGAATCATCTTCCATTTTGGGGACTGTGAAATGTGTTAAACATGGTTTAAATAATAACGAAAAAACTGCTTAAATTGTTCTGTTACTTTGTAGGAGAGTGAAATATTTTAAAAAATCCAAATTTACAGATTCTGTATTAACAGTTCTTATTATTGTCTTTAAATAGCTATTCTACAAAATGTAACAACAAAGTAGTCACAGTCCAAGAAGTCACTCCAGAATAAAGCCTATTAGGTGGTAGTATGGTTATATTTGTACTGCAGCCAGTGGACAAACATTAAAGCTCAGATAGTTTAGCTTAAATGTTGGATTATATAGTGGACAGCATTGTTTTCACAACAAATTAATCTGCTTTGTATTTGTTTGATTCACTGATATTTCTCTAATGGTAAAAGTTCCAGAGTATGTTTTATTGTGGTGTATAACAATTCTGCAAAATTACAATGCCTAAAGTTAACTTGCACAATGAAAATCTGCCTTTCTTGATGACTGGGTCCTATGATATTGTTTTAAACCTTATTAGCACAGATTTTCTTTTCTTTTCTTTTCTTTTCTTTTCTTTTCTTTTCTTTTCTTTTCTTTTCTTTTCTCTTTTCCTTTTTTTTTCCTTTCTTTTCCTTTCTTTTCCTTTCTTTTTTCTTTTCTTTTTTCAAACAATCGTGTCAGATGTTGCTACTTTGAGATAGAGACACTTACTAAATCATTTAGAACATCAGATGCTTGGGTGGATAGACACTGCTGCACAGATATGAAATATCACATATTTTTTGTCTGATGGCTATAAAGCTTGTTGGCAACTTTGTGAAACTGCTGACACAAAAGGCACCCATCAAAGGCCTTTTGTAAGTTATCATAATAAATACATTCATTACTTCTATTTTGATTTGGTTATTACTGTACTTTTAGGTGTAGTGTCCCAGTCAAGTGAAAATAAAGAAAAAACAAACAAAAAAAAGCAACTGCTAAAATAAGATGTTGCTTGGTGCAGGAAGTAACTGAGAACAGCATGTTGTGAGATTATAGAGCTGAGGCTAAATCACTTTTTATCCTGATCTGAACTCACCAAAAGGGGATTCAGTGTGCCTTTTACCAAGGTATGAGCTATCACCAAAGTGCAAAGATCTGTAGCTAAACCTCTATAAATATCAGGAAGAATTTGAACCAAATAAACAAGACTGATGCAAGGTCATCAGCACTTTTGAAGTAAGGAAACAACAAAATACGGTAAATGAGAAGGCTTATAACTTAAGATTTCATGCACTATTTATGCACTCTGGATTAAAGCACTGTAACACATGGCAAAAGGAGAGGACCTGCCAAGCTTGCCTTCTTAAAACTGGCAACTGCTGCTGGCTAATGGGAAGCAGAGTGGAATTGCCAGATTTGCCGTTTATAGCAAGTGCTGTCTATCAGCACCTTAGCTACATGGCTCTTGATTTAGGGTAGTGATGTTCACTACACTAGTGTCACAGAAAGTTATTGGGGATGCTGGGCTTCTCTGTGCAGGAGTGAGTGTATTGGGGGCGGGGGCGTGCAGTGTGTGTGGGGGGATTATTGGACCTTTAACATAACTGGCAATTAAGATGATCTGTATATGGTAATAAAACAAATAATATTTCAGAAGAATGTTACATGTACAAAAATATGACTTTCAACTTTGAAAATAAATAAGTTCAGTTTATTAAGAGCTGGTGTCAATGCTGAACAAAATACACATCCTCCAGTAAAGAAACATTTTGGTGAACTGTTCTTTTTTTTCTTCTTTTTTTTTTTTTTTTTTTTGATTTACTAAAATACAAGTTGGACCTTTTGTTTTCTTTTTGTAAATATATCATTAGTCTCCCTTAATTACACATCCTCATAACTGTGACCGTCATTCTCCTTTAAGCCAAAGACTGAATTTTTTGGGTTTTTTGGTTTTTTTTCAAATTCTTAGGAGTCTGGCCACATATGCAGGGTTTTTTTAAGGGAAAATACTTGACAATGAAAAAAAAAAAAGAAAAATATATTATTTTTTCTAATAAATAAAAATAATTTAAAATGCTAGAGGCTATACATGACTAGTTTTGATTATGTTCATTTATAAATGAAATAGTTTCCAAAATACGTGGAAGCAATATTAAAGGCAGACAAACAAAGATCTGTCTACTTTATTTTCCCAATAAGCTTGCCCTTCTTAACTTCTCCATCAGTGGTTCAGCATATAAGAGGAATAAACGTCACATCACCATTCATGAAGTTTGTCAGGCTTTAAAAAAATAGTTCTGGCCTCGAAGGAGTCAACATTCATCTTCAACTTCTCTGATTGGTGGTATCAAGCTGCTTGTTGATTTATATTGATTGATCTGATTGGCCATGTGAGTGCTCATGGGCTTGATTTGAATGTTTCTGGGATAGGCATTATCCGGCTCATCTGTAAACCATTTCTTTTCTGCTAAGGAGCAAAACGGGTAGAGACAGAATAAGGAGGGGGAAAGGAGAGTTTTAATTAGTGAAGCACAGACACACATAAACGCAAAAAAAAAAAAAAAAAAAAAAAAGAGTGGAGCAGTCAGTAAATTTTATAGAGAAAAGGCAATCAATAGAAGGTGACTTTGACTAATAACTAATAAGCAGTACAGTGCATTAGATTAATACCTCTGAAAATACTTTTCATGAAAGGAGGATGACATTTGCAGATTTGATAGTAGAAGCTAAAGAAAACTGTCAATTTGCTTGTTGAATGAAAGAGAACTCTCTGCTTTTCATGCTCAGATGAACATCCTCTAATTATTGAAAAAATGATACAAATAAGAGGCTGAATTAAGAAGCCAGGGAGAGCAGATGAGATAAGGGTAATACAGAAAAGAGCATGTGAGTCCAAAAACAGCAGAACACCTAAAGAGTCTGAACCATTTCAGCCTCAAGGTGGTCACTGCTGTTGGCTCAGAAATCACGCAGGAGAATGTAAAGAAGAACTTTCCACAGCCGGTGCCAGAATAAATAGGACTTGCATTCATGCTGCCAGATGGCTGCGTTCCTGCATGGGATAGCCATTAGATTGCTACTTAGCAACCTGTCTGCTTGGGTGCTGCTCGACTCTCCAGTTTGGGAAGGGGTATCGAACATACCTGATGCTGCACGTGCCTCAGGTAGGGGCTCAAGTTAATTCCAAATGGATTGGTAGTGATACATGACAGCAAGGCAAGGGAGGCAAGGACTTAAAGGAAGATTAGAGGGGAAGCTGTTCCTTCTGTATCTTTGGGGAATGTCTGTTTCCATGATCGTGGGAAGAATTTAATGGTACTGATTTAGAGTGGGCTGGGAGCAATGTGGGAGGGAGGGAGTGAGGATGCTGAGGCTGCAGCATTGCAGCCATTCCCTAGCTGCTTATGATTGTAACCACTACATTGTATTGTTCATACAGAGATGTGGACAAAAACTTCTCAAAATTCACAAAAGAAAAAAAAAAGCGAAATAATTCTCTCAAGCCCTTTAGAGAGCAATTATTGTTATAATTTCTTAATTACAGGTGTGAAACTTTACAAGATAACTCTATTCAAAGACTTAGAAACTCCTGGTCTTAGAGTGGCTTATGGCCATTAGGTGCTTGCGCCTTGACAAGCATTTTTGATCAGATTTCTCCGTTCTTACCCTCCTTCCCCAAATTCCAGAGGTGGGTGTGCAGAGCAGTGGGTACAAATAGTTGTTCTGAGGATGGGATTCGGCAGCTGGGGCACATCAGAGCTGCTGCTCTTACATGTATGCACTACTTCTCATTCCAATGGGGAGCCAAAAATGCTGCAGAACCTTTAGTGTGTTACTTGCATAATAGAAATTGCCACTTTTGTTTACCACTGAAATGCTGTTGTATCTGGGCTGGAATCAGGGCAGGAGTAGAAGGAGTGCTCATTTAAAATAAATAAATACATACATACATACATAAAAATAAGCAAAGCAAAACTGACTTTCAAAAACCAAGGATCGAACACAAAAGCTCAGGAAGTGAAGCAAAGAATAGAAACTGGAAGATCAGGAAGAATAAAGGACAAATATCTGGGCATAAATGCACAAAAATATACAAGTAGCTTCCAAGTTAGGGCCTCTAAAGAAGCAGATTGATATCCAGAATTAACTGCAGTCACTTTTGTGAATACGAAATTTAAACACTTACACTCGATATGGATTTTAAGCAACTACATACAACACTCCCACCCCTCAACAACAAACCCCAAACTCAGGAGGATTTAATCCATCTTCTTTTTTTTTTCTTTCTCACATATATTTGTTACGTGTACTTACACTTTTTAAAAAATTGAAATTGAAAAAAAGAAATCATATTAACCATTAGTGGCTTCTTACTGAAGGTAAACAGAACTACTCTATTGTTTTTCTCATCATTTTCTTAAATGTATTTTACATCTTTTTAAAATATACTACTCATTTGCGATTAGGGTAAATAGTTCCCTGCTCCCTTAAAGTTGTCTGAGTCTGAACAATGTTCGATCTCTCATCTCTTTCTCTCTCTCTCTCTTACCTATTATAATTAAGTTTCCTTTGATTTGAACAGATTGGATGATAGGAATTCATAATGTTACATCCTGCACACTGAAGCTAACTGATTAAGTGCTTTAAATTATTCTTCCTGACAGAATGATAAAGTTACAATCTGTTCAGAGATGATCTACAGCTTGCCAGACTCCTACCGCTTCTTTCTACATTCATTTATCTTTTTGTCAAGCAGTTTAAAAAAAAAAAAAGCCTCAATTCCACAGATCTTTTAAAGTCATCAGAACATCTGAATTATTAATGAGATTTTTAAGGGAATGGCTCCTGATGGGGGCTGGTTTAAGAAAGGTTGTAGGAAAAAAAAAATCTGTGAATGTGTACACATCAAAATAATTTCAGCTCCATTTAAAAAACCATTTAGTTCAAGTGTGACACATGAACCATTATGCATTTGTGGAAACCAATTTTATGTGATCTACGATTAAACTAACCTTTCAGAGAGGTGTAAAGTGTGATGGTTATCATGTTTTAAAAGCCTTGCAAGATCACATAAACAATTTCAAACTAACAGTTTTCTAATGGTTTGTGTTTAAAATGATTTTGAGGCAAGTTAAGCACTGTAAACTTTTATCTCTACTTTCTTTTATAACATATGGTACACAAACTTTCCTTACAAACAGAACTTGGCACAAGTTAATTCAATCTGTAGCAAGAAAGGGGAGAATGGAGTGAGTGCTAAGGATCAGGGATGAGCTGCATTGCGTTTCTCAGCAGCCAGTGTAAAACACTTCCATCTCCCCTGCTTTTCCTGGAATTTTCAAAACAAGGCAATTATTTATATGTTAATCTTTACAATAAAACTCATATCCAGGGAGCTGATCTTTGAAAAGGTACCACCAAAT
Source organism: Antrostomus carolinensis (assembly GCF_000700745.2). Lineage (NCBI taxonomy): Eukaryota > Metazoa > Chordata > Aves > Caprimulgiformes > Caprimulgidae > Antrostomus > Antrostomus carolinensis. Next base: position 55,999 of record NW_010340903.1, read on the forward strand.
CTCTTTTTGCCTTTACCTGGTAAGTAATAAGTACAGAAAATAAATAATATATGCAGAAACTAGTAGATTCTAATTTATTTTGCTGTTTAAATTTCTTTTTGTCAGTGTTGAAACCTTGATCCAGGTATTATCATCTCCAGCATCAAATGCTTGGACCCAGTTTTGTACCCTTCCTGTTCCTTTTCTGCTGTTCAAATTGTCTTTGACCACATAATAATGGAAAGTCCTGTGAAAGTCCACTGAGCTCTATACCTACTTTTGAAATGTGAGTTTGACACTCCTTATCTTTACTCTTGGCCACTAAGATATGCTGCTCCCAGTTACTAAATGTCCTTCTTGAATCCCTTACACACTTTTCAATACTTTTTATACTTACAATCTGACTTTGATATGTCTTCCAAAGTCTTAGCACAGATTTTTACAAATCTTAAACTACTTACTCTTTCCTTTAAATCAGTCGAGAAACCCCTTCTTTAAATCTTTATATATTGTTTCATTCACCAACTTTTTTTAGTTCTTTTTCACATTCAGTCTGTTTCCCTCCCTTTTGGCATATGCATATCGATCCTTACCATACGTGTTCCTTTCTGTGTTACAGTGAAAACAGGCAGTTTTCTATTTTATTTTTTAAGAGCTGTTCAGGATATTTCCTGATCATCCTACACTATTTGACAGGTTTTGACAGCATCACCTGAGAGATGTTGGAACAGCTAAGTAACTTCATTTATTAGGAAGCAGAAAACATTTAATTTACTCTCAAACACCTGTGTTTGCAATGGGCTATCAGCACTCCAGTGCATCCATGAAAGTTCTAAAGGCTTCGTCCTCAAAAATCTTGTGTAAGACTGTTCCCTGCATCATAAAATGTATATAAATAAAAATAATTAATAATTTTTTATAATTAAAATTAAATTATCAAAATACATATTTCTTCAATTTGTGTAAGATACTAGCAATTCTCTCCAACAGCTTTATTGTTCTGGTACTTCAAAATTTCTGTCATTAATTCTGGACTGAGTTCACATTTGAATAAATGTCACTGTGAAACACCCTCTTGTCTGAGCAGTGGCAAAGAAAGCGCTAGCTAAACATGACACAAAGGTTTACTAAATCTGTATTCTCACCGTAATCTCAGGTTACCTTACAATTGCTTTAAATATGTTTGTTTGGTTTTTTTTTTCTTTTATGACACTTTCAGTTTCGAATGTACGTATGTGTTTGAACCCTGCTCCAAATAGGCAGTTTTTTATAGCAATTTTCTCCTATATGAGAAAAAAGTAATGAAAATTTCTCCACCCACATGCTCAGCAATTCTTTGTTTTGTAGATGAATATTTTACAATAAGTCATTTGCAGGGAGAGAGAGAAGAAAGTATTCTTACTTTCTGTGAAAGTCTTCATTTTGCTCCAAGGCAACTAAAGTTTTGGGACAAAAATGCTATTCTGGACTTGCTCTTGTTGACTTTTTATTTTTTAAAGTAGCAAAATTTTTACTTTTGACAGTGGGAATTTCACTGGAAAATGCCTGACTCTGCCAGTTTAGGCCAGTGGGAACCCATGCCAAGAATCTGCAGATTTGTTAGATATGATTTTCTGTCAACACTCAGATCAACAAAGTAACTAAGAACCTAGCTTCCATTGTCAAAACCATGCTGGGACTAATACAAGTGGCAGGACCTCTATTTAAAACCTTAAAATGTCATCTCTTGACACTGGTGCCACTTTTCCACTTTCAAAAACTAATCAAGGTAGTTACTAAGAATACTTGACTTGCGATAGGTTTCTGAACAAACAGGAGATTGCCTGTTACATTTCAATATAAAAAAAAATTCTCAACAAAACATAATTGATTTAAACATTCTTCTCCTTGTAATGGCCAACTTCCTAATTTCATTTCAGAAAATCTTCATCACTGTAATAAACTATTTGGACTATAGTTAGCAGTAAAAAATACACATGGTATAACTAAAAGTCAAAACTTTAAGACTTCCAACTTTAGGACAGAAGACAGAGGAGAATTAGACTTCAATATGATTTGAAGAATCCAGATTGCACCCATATTAGATATTCCTCTCCTCTTGCTCACAAAGTGGCTTCTCTAATGTACACTACATTTTTTTCTATTTGAGCTGCACACTTATAGAAATACTATTTTTTTGGACAAACTTATCATGTAGTATGTGACAAGTGGCTTCATATTAACACCCTTCCTGCCTCTGCTAAATGGAAAAGACATAAAACATTAATGGAAAAGCATTTTTATGTCAAAGCCATTAACATTCTTCCAAAATGCATAACTGCTCTTGACTGTTTTCAGTCAATATTGCCAACATAAAAAGATGCTCATGAACATACATGGTGGTCAGGGAAGTAGAGAGGGGAAGGAAGGAAAGGAATTGGAATGAGGAATGGGAAATTAAAGTAATGTCTGCACCAGGGCAGGCATCTTCACTGAGCACGAACCTTGGTGTTTACAAAAGGACACGTGCAATTAGAAAGGCAAGCAGATGAGAGGATAAAAAATAAAACAGGGTTGAGCAACAGCAGCAGCAGCAGCAGCAGCCAGTTTTACTTCTGGTTTGGAGGGGGAAAAAAAGGCAAAAGAAAACCAACAAAACAACAAACAAAACAAACAAACCAATAACTGAATAAAGTTTGTAACTATTTTTTTTTTAATTTCACAAGTTTTCACAAGGACAAAGTTATAGAAGGAAACCCACAGCAGTTGCTAGGTCATGCAGAACCATTAATTGTCATACCTTGGCCCATTCTATTCATCCTTGTTGCACTTTAGAAAAAGAAGTAAGCTATGTAAGTTTTACAATGCTTTTAAACTGACATATTTCCTGTTGAGCACTTTAACTGGCACATCCTTGTAGAAATAAATATTCTTAGGGCAAAACATGGTAACGTTCTTTGCAAAAAAGAAACACATGAATTTGTCTTCATGATGAAGAGCAACTGTAATATACTTATTTGTAGGGAAGTATCCATAATTTGCAACATATTTCACTGATAGGACTTACAGCTGCATTTGAATGCACACACATGTATGTACTGTATTCCAATCATTATGTTTAACACTTCACAGTGGTACTCTCTGTAGCCCACTTATATGATTCCAGGTTTTGTCAGTAAAAGTGCTTGGCTTCATTGTCAATTCACACAGCAAGCAAATCTTCAAAATTATCATGCTTGGGGAAGGGAAAGGTAGAAAACAGCACTAACCATAAAAGCACCTTGTCTGGTTGGCAGCTACTAGGCTAATCACTCTCATATCCAAATATTAATTTTCTCTCTGCATATTTTCTTGCTGGGTAGCCAGGGAAGATGGTATGTGTTTCTGGCCTCCCTACCCTGGGAAACTCTTCATACCACCTAGAACTAGTTCTATATTTCAAAAGGTTGGCATTTGAAACTAAAAAAAACCCCAAGCTTGAAGTATCTCCATGGCTGTCTAGGATAGCTTCCTTTTCACTACTTTAATTCCCTGCCACGATCTTTGTTTGGCTAGGTGTGTCATTGATGAGAATCTGCAAGAACCAAACTCCGGCAAGCGCCTAGAACACGATGCCTCAGCGTAGTGAATATTTCCACCCTAGCCCTCTTGTTCTGCTCATTAGCTATCTAGGGCACAGCACCATTTCTTCTCTCTCTGGGAGAGACCTTAAAGGCACTCAGTTGTCTTTCCCTGTATTTCTGTGTACTGCATACTGGCATGCACCTGTTGAAAAGAACCAGCTAGAACATGGACCAGGATTTCTGGAGGATCTTCACATACTTGGACTCTTGTTGGAAGATTTATGCCACCAGTCTAACTTGGAAAAGTTAAACTACCATCTGGGAAAGGAACAAAATCCCTCGAGAACTGATACTTAAGCATAGAAAAATGCTTGCTCTTTTCTGAACATTATTTATTCTGTACACAAGGTGACTAATTCACCTTTTAAAGATGTAAAAGTCCCAGGAAGGCAGTTTTTAATGACTTACATCCAATATTTATGATACATATGGCTTTTTATCCCAAATGTCAAAAGTGAAAGAAAATATAGCTATTCATGTGGCAGTATAAATAGACAGAATAATAATTTAATAAGCAATTAGACTCTTTATAAACTTAAATTAAACCATTGGAGTTTTATAACTCCATGCTCAGATAATTTCAGTATTAAAGGGAAAAGACACTATCTCCAAAAGGCTAGTATTTTAGAGCAAGTCCTTAAACAAGCAGAAAAGTCCCTGATGTTCCTTTAGTATAAAGCAAGTGTGTAGTAATAATCTATACAAAGAGTGCATGTCCTATACAATATAAGCTTTGAGAGTGAAAAATCAGTAGGTTTGTTTTTTTGGAGATTTTTTAGTTGTGTTTTTTGTTTGTTTTTTTGGGTTTTTTTTCAATGTGTTAGTTTGATAAGCTTCAAATAAATGTAGCAACTCCTGTAAATATGAATATAAAAAAACCTACCACAACATACATCAACACTTCTGCACTAAATTACTTTCTTTGTGTAACTCTGACATCAAGAGCAAGTGTTAATGTTAAATATACTCTGTTTTCTGATATGTAGAGTAACTTCAGTGAGTTATTTATGTTTTCAGTGTGCCTACAGGTTTAGAATTTTTTTTCTCCCCTAGCATCATAAATAACTTTTGGTCCGTCTGCTTTGTTGCTGTTGTGCTTAAGGGTTTTATGGTGGTGAAATAAAAATGACAATCACATGCACACTGTCATACATATGCAAAATATGTGTACAAAAAGGGAGAAATCCATGGGAAAACAGGGAACATTATTGCTGGAAAAATTAACTGGGGAGAATGGGTGGTGAATGCAAGTTTCACACACAGTGGGAGCAGGTACACATATCAAAGTCTATCCTCCTGCACATACTTCTGTTTTTCCCGGGAATCCCTGGTCTTGGTGCGGTTCGGTCGGTTTGCTGTTGATGGGATGGAGTGAACTGATGAGCTCTTCTTGCTGGAGGAATAGGAGGAATGGGAGGAATGAGAAAGACTGGCCCGGGATTGGCCAGCATTATGGTCAAATTGCATCAAACAGAAGATCAAGTCCGTCGGCACAAGCTCAAATTCATACGGTGGGTTTGTGATAACATAACTGGAAAGAAAAAAAGGAAGAAAGAAAGAGAAAGCATGTTCAGATTTGTAAAAAAAAAATTCTTCTAGTGTTGTTATCTCATGAACATTTACCTAGTTTTTTGCATTTCCATTTCCTTCAATGTGTACCTAATTTTAACTCACATAATAACCCTTATGATTTAGGACCTTCTTATGTCAGATACCACTTTTTGTATATTTTCTGTTGAGTAGGACAGACATACTGAGTAGGATGGTCTTCAAGGGAATCATGTAATGATTTTTCATAGAAGGTACCATACAAATTACTCTCTCTAGGTGCACTGTAATGCAGTGACTCCAGCAAACTGATTCACATATTGACAAAACCCAGTAACAAACCCATCAGCAGTGGTATTTAAAATAATGACTGAAAAGAGGGAAGAGGACTATTTTAGGTGCATTTATAGTTAAATATATATATATATAGTATATATCTATTAAATATTTACATATTGTCAATAGAGCAAAGGATATAATTATTTGTTTGTATTAAGACTGTACATAAATTGAAAATATTTTTTCTACACAATTTGTCCAAATCCTTACTGAAGAAACCACTTTGCAGGGCTGCAGGGTTGTTTATTGCCATGTCCACCCAATAATGATGCATTTTGTAGAGAATTAAACAGTTACAGAATGTAGATTTGTGACAGTTCTGGTATTGGTCTGTGTGTGTATTTCTAGTAGGCACTTAATTAGGACGCATTTCAAGTAAGCTGCTAGATGGCCTTTGCAAAGATGGAATTGTGTCTGCTCTATTTAAAGCACTGAGGTCAGCCTTGGTACTACTGAAGTAAAAATGCAGCCTACCAAGAGGAGGGTTTCAATTTACTGGAAGAAATGGTGATTACATATAGATAGTATGTAATCAAAAAGCCACTGGTGTATTTTTTGAGCATTCAGAAAAAAAGAAAAGTCTATCTACTATAACATAAAATATTATCCAGTGACTTACAGCTGATTGATATTAGCAAACTGAAGTCCTTCCCTTGTATGCAAGCAGTGGATCATCATAAATCAAACAAGATAATAATAGGTTTCTTAAAATTTACTTTTAAAATTTTTGAGTAAAATTACCTTAAAACTTATGCTATGATATCCAGTCTATGATTTGAACTCAGCTAGAGAGTCACCATGAAGTCCTCAAAGAGTTAGCTTTTGTGGCAAAGTTATGTAAAAATGAAGGAAGTTCTTTTTTATACTTATTACAGGCACTGGGATCTTCCTCACTGAGAAGACTGAAGAACAGTGAAGCAGAGATGTTCTGAAAGACTGGACTTACCGTTTAGTGCATTGGCTCGGAGTACTTAGATGTGCATCCCTTAATCGATAAATTCCAAAGCAAAGCATATTGTATGTTTTCAGTGCTTTACAAAATAGATCTCCGTAACAACCTCCATCCTAGGAGAAAGAAAGGAGAATGGGGGGAAAAAAAAAAAAAAAAAAAAAAAAAAGAGAGAGAACAGCACATGTTTTCCTTTCTTTTTTCTGTTAAAAAAATGTCAGGGAACAGGATTTTAAGTATGAGTCTGTACAAAAAAGACAATGAACAAACAGTCTGTTTTTCACAAATGAGAATCTTTTACCCAAGGAAATGAATATTCTAAAAGTGTTATTATAAATAAGTAATTATATAAAGTGATCATTATTTTGGAGAGACTTGGCCCATGAAATTATGGTATTGGGAAGAGTGAGTGATTTGCTTTAAGCTGGAAATATAAATTTTGGTACCAAACAACGTGTATTTTATGAATTACATGAACTGTGGTCTTAAAATTTTTAGCATTTTTGACCATTTGTGGTGGTCATACTGTCGTCTAGACAAAAAAAATCACTGGTGAGCACAACAGAAATTAAAGTTCTGAGGGGTTAAAAGGATAATGAAATATCTCCCACTTTAAACAAAGAATGCATTTTTCATAAATAATATAAAATGTTTTGACTTGCAAACAAAGTTTAATTTGATAATTTGTATATAAAAAAAAAATACGGATTCTTAAGTAGTGATGAACATTAATACATTCTGTTTTCAATGATGTAGTGCAATTGAGGATTTGGCAAAATAGCATTTGAAAAATTGGTATTTCTTGTTTTATTTGTGAAAATGCTATGCCGCGTGCCTAAGTGTTTTGATGAGCTGTTAGTCTCAGCTAGGAATGGTTTTTTACATGAACTGAAAGGCTGTTTATTTCTATCTGTGTGCTCTCATCACCCTTAATCCTTAAACTGGGATTCCCTGTAATTTCTGTGAAGAAGGTAATTCCATTCCTTTTGAACAGAGCTGGTGAACACAATGTTAATTTAAGAAATATCAGATCCTACATCATCATCAAAAGTGAAGAGGGTGCTTTGGGATTCGCCCCAAGAAGATTACAAGATTTGGTCCAAAAAACATTTCTAGATAGTTCTTTATCCAAATGCATAATTTTTTAAAGGTGGTTTGTTAATTTGGTTTGGGTTTTGTAGTTTTTTGTACTTCAATCTTAGAATAGTGGAGTCTAAATTTCAGAAAATTAGGATTTCACAAGAATTTTACTTCATTCAGAAACAGCAGAAAACAAATCTTATAGCTTTGTTTTCAAGCTAATAAGCACAATTTAACCAAGAACTGGAAATTCCATGAAAAGACTAAATTAGCTTATCAAAATCCAATGAAGGTATAGATATTGCTCATGTTTACAATGGATTATTATTAGAATGGTTATATCATCCAAGTCAGCTCACTCATCTCTTTAGTTGACAACTAAGGAGAGCCACGGGATCTTCTGTATGAAATCAGAAGAGTAAATCAGCTTGGGGAAGAGTAGCTGGAAAGTTGCCTGGCAGAGAAAGACCTGGGGGCATTGACTGATAGCTGGCTGAACATGAGCCAGTAGTGTGCCCAGGTGGCCAAGAAGGCTAATAGCATCCTGGCTTCTATCAAAACCAGTGTGGCCAGCAGGACCAGGGAAGTGATCCTCCCCCTGTACTCAGCACTGGTGAGGCTGCACCTCGAGGACTGTGTTCAGTTTTGGGCCTCTTACTACAGGAAAGACGTTGAGGTGCTGGAGCGAGTCCAGAGAAGGGCAATGAAGCTGGTGAAGGGCCTGGAGAACAAGTCCTATGAGGAACAGCTGAGGGAGCTGGACTTGTTTAGACTGGAGAAAATGAGACTGAGGGGAGACCTTATGGCTCTCTACAACTACCTAAAAGAAGGTTGTAGAGAGGTGGGGGACAGTCTCTTCTCCCAGGTAAAAAACGATAGAACGAGAGGAAATGGCCTCAGGTTGCACCAGGGGAGGTTTAGATTGGCTATTAGGACAAACTTCTTCACCGAAAGGGTAGTCAAGCATTGGAACAGGCTGGGCCGGGGGGGGGGGGGGCCCCTCCCCTGCGGGGGCTTCTTCACCGAAAGGGTAGTCAAGCATTGGAACAGGCTGCCCAGGGAGGTGGTAGTCCCCTTCCCTGGAGGTATTTAAAAGACAGGTAGACGAGGTGCTTAGGAACATGGTTTAGAGGTGGAATTGGTAGTGTTAGGTTCATGGTTTGACTCGATTATCTTAAAGGTCTTTTCCAACCACTAAGATTCTGTGAAATATCCAGGCAAGGACTATGGGAAGTCATATAGCTTCTTGAAAAGGGTAAGAGCAAACCTGGCACCCTGTGCTGCAAATTGTCAAAGGATCCAAAAGCTATATTAAATTAAATAATAAAAATGATACACTAATTAAGACAGATTTTTAATTCAGTCTGAGAGAAAACAAAGAGATTGCAGACCAACCTTGGTCCCACATTTCCCTCATGATCTTACCCCTAGGTCTGCAAACGGCCCATCATACAAAGCCAGCTGAGCAACTCGACACCTGTCCCTGTTTGCAAGTGTCTGGGGTGTGCTGTAACCTCCTCTCAATGCATTTTCCTCAGCAATCAGTGCTTCCAGCTCTGGTGTGGCTCCTCCTGTTACCAATGTCCGTATCAGTGTGAGGATATTGTCATTGAAGTATGTCTGCAGAGATAAAAGAGAGCTCTTTAAGCAAACACCATTAAAGTCACGACTGAAGACATCCAAATTACAACTTTTCTGGGTTTCTGCTGTTTAAAGTTCTTAGCTGTCTCTTCAAATAATTTTATACAGAAAGTGAAAAGACAGCAGCCTCCAATTACTCTATTTTCTTCTATCCCATTAGGCTCCTATACTAGATCCTTCCCTTTAAACACCAATTCAGGCTGATTTTTATTAAAGTACAAAAATTTGAATGATTTATGTTTCCTATAATTGGTGTTAGTAGTGATGCAATGACTGCTTTCCTTCTCATTGCCTTCATGTCTAATAATGGGCTTTAGGACATGTAATTGTAAAATTCAGACCACATTTAAAGCTTACACAGGCTAGATTGCCTTTTTACTCTTGTCACCAATTCGTTGGGGAGCTGCTTTGTGCTGCGAATGTCATTACTTATTACTGTGGCTGGACTCTAGCAGTCTAACCGATGTATTGTACTAAACATCTTATTATGAGACTTGACAGTGTTCAGACATAAGCATGTATCAATTAAACATCTTGAGTTCACTCCAGATAAATGTATGATGAGTTTGGGATCCTGGTGGTCCTTTTAAAAAACTCTAGGGTATAGGATAAGTGTGGTTTATTAGGGAAGATTTACTCCACACTGACATTTTGCCAGCATCTGTAGCATTGCTGGTCCATCAGGCAAACAATGGGTATTTTAAATATTAATTTAATGCCAGATGAATGACTTTCAAGTTCACTTAAAAGTATACTGGTATAGTTCAGAGATACTCAGTTAAATATCTGCAATTTAATGTACTGGGCAAAAAATACTGCACAAAAAAAGAAGACACCACCACTTACAATGTCATTAATGTCTGTTTTCAGAAGCTTTGCAAGTGTGGGTGACATACGAGAAGAAAATAAGCTCACTACAGAGTACACAGGATTGATATTATTTGATTTGTGGATTCCATTACTAGATTTGTGACTTTTGTAGAATTTAGGACTTGGAAAAAATGTCTGCAATCCAACCAAGTAAAAATGAATACTGAATTCTGAAACAGTTCTTGTTAAAATATAATACTTTATAAATAATACTTTTCAATGAAATTCATTGCTCTATCAATATAATGTAATTGTATTTAATACATGGGTAAACTGAGGTACAGGTTGAAATATTTTATCCTGAGATCAAAAAGCAGAACTGGCTTCCTATCCATGTAACTTTGATATTCTTTCTTTGTATAATGAAGCTCCAGTTTTATTGTTCCCTTCAGATGACAGATAAAACAGGAGAAAATGAATTCTACGTAGCAACGTTTTTCACTGTTACATTGAAGTTTCATAACTTCAAGCTTCTCTGCTTATTTACATAGGCATATATGCCATTCACTTGTTGACTAAATTAAAATGAGAGGAACATATTGTTATTGTTATACATGCCCTAAAGTAAATATTTGCATCTCATCAATTCCAATTATTTTAAATTAGCCTAGGTAAAGCACGATATATTTTAAACACAAAACTATACTGTAAAGAGTTGTCTGACATTATCAGGGGTTCAGGGAGATTCAGTTAGTCTAAAACAACAGCTAATCTCAAATCAGCTCTTACATACATGGATGCACTGTCTAACAATTCAAGTGTTAATACTCAAACCTTTCTTAACACATAGAAAAATCAATGTGACCCCTTGCAGAAATGTAAGGAGTGATTATATGATGTTTAATAGGAATTGCTGTGGTGAGAGAGAGAAGACATCAGGTGTGGTTGTTTATTCTTCAATTACTTCTTCCTTGATGTCCCCGAGGTGAGAATCAGAGTTGTCCTTTTTGGCAACTCTTCCCACTGTGCTATACTTTTCCAAAATTAAAGTACTCAGAATTGGAAAATTGGTATTAAGTTTAGTCTCTTTTCTTAGTCTGTGTGAGTGTACACTATATACCACTCAAAACTAAATTAATTGGCACAATTCCTTTGCTCCTGCAGTTAGGCAGCAGCATTACCTGATACCATTTTCATGGATATAAAGCCAAATTCTGCCAGATCTAGATGTTGGAGGCATTGCAACTGTAAAAGCTGGAAAAGCTCTTCAGTAAAAATGTGCATCAACATATTCTATACAGCACTTCAAGCACATACCTTCACAAAAGCATACCCTTTTCTGCAATTATTTATTTTCTCATTACTTCCCCATTATTTTATTCAGTATTTTTCAATCTTTTTTCTTCTCTAGGTAGTTATATTTATTATTATTCAAAAAAGCAAGTTTCACATCTATACATCAAGACAGAAGAACATGAAGCAAAAGTAAAGCATATCTTTACTGGTAGATTTTTCAAGTCTGGTTTACAATTAGACCAACTATGGTAGAAATGTTCAGCTGCTCTAAGACTGATGGATGCTGGTTTGTGTAAAATAGCCTGTTTTTATGGACTACTGACTTGCAGGGATTGGTAAAACATGCATAAGTCTAAAATTGTACTAGTAATTTTAATACTCTTTAGGAGGTATCATTAGGCCAGCCTTCACTGGTTTCTGACTCTATATATATATTTTCTGTAATTCAAACTATAGCAACCGTAGCCAGAATCCACGATTTAAACACATACAGTCTTAGTTCATTTGAATTTTGTACTGTGCAAGTGCACAATTACTCCTTATTGTAAACTCAGTTGTAACTTACTAGAGCACGCTCTACTATGAAATTACACTGTGGCCATATCACTCTTTTTACTACAGATCTCATATTAAACCAAGAAAGGAAAGCAGTAGTAAAACAATACTTCAAGTCATGCACCTGTCACAAATTCATTAATACAAATAAAATAAAATAAAATAAAATAAAA
>NW_010340904.1:0-2888 GCF_000700745.2 Antrostomus carolinensis
TTTGAGGGTCTCCCTGAGGATCCCCATGATGATCTTGGGGTCCCTGTGAGGGTCTTGGCATCCCCATAAGAGTCTTGGGGTCCCCATGAGCATCTTATTGTCCCCATGAGGGTCTCAGGGTCTCCATGATGGTCCTTGTGAGGATCTTGGTGTCCCCATGATGGTCTTGGGGTCCCCGTGATGGTCTTGGCATCCCCATAAGAGTCTTGGGGTCCCCATGAGGGTCTTGGGGTCTCCGTAATGGTCCTTGTGAGGATCTTGGTGTCCCCATGAGGGTCTCAGGATCTCCATGATGGTCCTTGTCAGGGTCTTGGCATCCCCATGAGGGTCCCCATAAGGGTCTTGGTGTCCCTGTGAGGGTCTCCCTGAGGATCCCTCTGCTGATCTTGGTGTCCCCATGATGGTCTTGGCATCCCCATGAGAGTCTTGGGGTCCCCATGAGCATCTTATTGTCCCTGTGAAGGTCTCAGTGTCTCCAAGGGTCTCATGAGCCTCTTGGTGGTCTTCATCAAGATTTTTAGGGTGGGGGGTGAGGGTTGTGTGGGTCTTAGGGGGACCATGAGTGTCCTCAGCAAAGGCTCAAGGTCCCTGTGGGGGTCTGTGAAGGTCCCTAGTGGAGGTTTGGGGTCTCCATGGGGGTGTTGGGGTCTCTTTGAGAGTCCCCAGTAGAGGTTCAAGGTCCCTGTGAGGATCCCTGTCAAAAGTTGAGGGTCAACTGGGAGGATCTTGGGGGTCCAGTGGAGGCTCTGGGTCCCAACGACAGCCTTGAGGGTCTCCAGGAGGGTCTTAGGGGACCATGGGTGACACCATGTGGATACCAAGCAGACACTCAGGTTACCCAGAATGGTCCCTGGGAGGGTCTTGGGGTCCCCACGAGGGTCTTGGGGCACCCATGAAGATCTCCAGCAGAGGCTTGGGATCACCATGAGGGTCTCCATGAAGGTCTTGGTCTCCCTGTGAGGGTCTTGGGGCCTCCATGATCATCTTTGTCAGGGTCTTGGTATCCCCATGAAGGTCTCAAGGTACCCATGAGGGTCCTGTGAGGGTCTTGGTGTACCAGTGAGGGTCTTGGGGTCTCTGTGATGGTCCTTGTGAGGATCCTGGTGTCCCCATGAGGGTCTCGGGGTCTCCATGATGGTCCTTGTGAGGGTCTTGGTGTCCCCATGAGGGTTTCAGGGTCTCCATGACGGTCCTTGTGAGGGTCTTGGTGTCCCCATGAGGGTCTCAGGGTCTCCGTGATGGTCCCCGTAAGGGTCTTGGTGTCCCCATGAGGGTCTCCCTGAGGATCCCTCTGCTGATCTTGGTGTCCCCATGATGGTCTTGGGGTCCCCATGAGAGTGTTGGGGTCCCCATGAGCATCTTATTGTCCCTGTGAAGGTCTCAGTGTCTCCATGATGGTCCTTGTGAGGGTCTTGGTGTCCCCATGAGGGTCTTGGGGTCCTCATGAGGGTGCCCAGCAGAGCTTTATTGTCCTCAGCCAAGACTCAGCATCCCCAGATGCTTCTGGGGTTCATGAGGGGCTGTGAGCTTGCAGGGTAGGACAGCAAGGCCATGATGACCCTTTGAGAACTTGTCCCCATTGTCCCCTTGTGTCATTGGCCATGGGGGGGGGTTGTTTTGCAGCCATCGAGGACGAGTACAGCGGTCCCAAGCTGGATGGTGGCAAGGTGACGTTGGCTTTCATGAAAGACCTGATGCAGTGGTACAAGGAGCAGAAGAAACTCCACAGAAAATGTGCTTACCAGGTACCCCAGTCTCCTCCCAGTCTCCTCCCAGTCTCCTCTTGGGCTCTGTCCTGTCCCCAAGTGCCACATGTCCCCCTTCCTCATCACCTCTGCTGACCCTTTGTCCCCACAGATCCTGGTGCAGGTGAAGGACGTGCTGGCCAAGCTCCCCACGTTAGTAGAAACGACGTTGAAGGAGGTGGGTGCTCCTCACCGGGTGCTGGCGCCGCTGGGGGTCGGGGACATGAAGTCCCCAAGCTGTGACGTTCCACCCTGACTTGTCCCCGACACAGACAGAGAAGGTGACGGTGTGCGGGGACACCCACGGGCAGTACTACGACCTTCTGAACATCTTCGAGCTCAACGGGCTTCCTTCCGAGTCCAACCCTTACGTATCCCTCCGGGAGGGGGATCAGTGCCACCCCCTGTGGTGGGGACAGGGACAGGGGGAGGTGACACGAGGGGACAGGGACATGGGGAACCATTTTCCTGAGCCGACTGCAGATATTTAACGGGGACTTCGTGGACCGCGGGTCCTTCTCGGTCGAGGTCATCCTCACGCTCTTCGGCTTCAAGCTCCTCTACCCTGATCACTTCCACCTGCTCCGAGGTAACACGGCCACTGAGGGTGACAAATCCTTGTCCCCTCCCCCTCCACCTGACTCGTTGGACCTTGTCCCCACTTCTGGGGCCTCGTGTCCCCTGTCCCCAGCCGTGGGACCGGCTCATGGAGCCACATCATCTGTCCCAGCTCGCGGGATTTGGTTTCCTCTCCTTAGTTATGGGGTCACATCCTGTGTCCCCATGTCCCCTGCTGGGTTACAGGGCCCTGTCTTGGGGGTTTTGTCACCTACCCCATGTCCCCGGGGCATGGCAATGCCACCACGTCCTCGCAGGGAACCACGAGACGGACAACATGAACCAGATCTACGGCTTCGAGGGGGAGGTGAAGGCCAAGTACACGGCGCAGATGTTCGCCCTCTTCAGCGAGGTCTTCGAGTGGTTGCCCCTGGCCCAGTGCATCAACGGGAAAGTGCTGGTGAGGGGACACCACCACCGTCCCCTCCTGTCCCCAACCCCACCCCTGGGCTGGCCCTGCACAGGGGGGTTTGCTGGGAGGTCACTCTTGGATGGAGGGGTCTCCAGCACCCCGTGGAGTTGAGG
>NW_010340905.1:0-300 GCF_000700745.2 Antrostomus carolinensis
CCAATTCCGTGTGTTTTTCCCCCATTTTGGGGCCATTTTTCCCCATTTTTGGTTGTTTTTCCCCCGTTTTTGGACCGTTTTCAGTTGTTTTTCCCATTTTTTATGGAATTTTCCCAATTCTGTGTGTTTTTCCCCCATTTTTGGTCCGTTTTTGGTTGTTTTTCCTGTTTTTTATGGAATTTTCCCAATTCCGTGTGTTTTTCCCCCATTTTTGGGGCCATTTTTGGGCCGTTTTTCTGGGTTTTCGTTTGTTTTTCCCGTTTTTTGATGAATTTTCCCGATTCCGTGTGTTTTTCCCCC
>NW_010340906.1:0-12522 GCF_000700745.2 Antrostomus carolinensis
CCAGCCTGCCCCTTAATTTTCACCCACTTGCACTCATTAGTCTTGCACTGCATTTCCACTTACCTGCTGAGATTCCCATCTCCATTGTACTGAGGGGACTCCACTATTTGTATAAGAATAGCCACTGTTTTGAGCACGAAACATTAACATAGCCTAAGTCAGTGCTTATTTATTGTGTGATGATGCAACATTTACTTCATAAACAGCTAAAAAGTCTCTGCAGTGGGAAAAATAGATTTTCAGAGATAGGTAGAGATAAAGAGAGCCAAAGAGGAGAATTTTTCAGGATAAGTTTTTCCTCACTGATGAGTGAAATCCTTGAGTAACCTTATCATCTTGGTGTAAGTCAATGCTGCTACTGTGAGACTGTGAATTATGAATTATCAGTAAATCTGTGCCTTGCACTTCTCCACTCTAAATCAATCCCTGGTGGTTTTTTTTAATTAATTCAAGTTTAACAGACTTTAAGAGCAGAATGGACTACAGTGAGCCTATGAATTAATGAACAAATTTGGAATAACAATTTCTTCAAGAGGAAAAAAAAAAGTGGTGTCTATTGTTGTGGCTTAAGGAAACTAAAAATATATACAAAATAAAAAAATCAGCATTTTCAGAATGAAATGGTACAAATTTTTGTTCTGAAGGCAATTGATTTTTTATTTTTTTATTAGTTCTGTGAAACATAAAAATATGTATACAAAATATTTAATACTCACACATACTGGAGTTCTAAGATTACACACTATGTATTATGTCTACTGAAAATAATTTACAAATAATAGACTAAGACAACACTTGTCTACCTCTTGCATTTGGCTGTGAATACAATTTGCATACCTTCAACCTGAATATTCATATGAAAAAAATCTTTGGGATTTTAACAAATTGCTTTATTACAAAATTTGTAAAAGTTTCCCTGTTGACTTTTTAGAAATTTTTTTTGTTGGTCTTTGAAAATTAAATGTTAAAAATGAGGAGTTTTTGTTTCAAGACTACTTAGAGTCCTTACAGCCATACCTCTTGTTCTTAAGGTTCCAAACAGCTGTTACAATACAAGGACTAGGAAAGTTAATAGCTGAATTACAGTTTAGGGAGGGATAGTGAAGTCCTAATTCTGAATTTAATAGGTATTATATTTCTGTATTGGGATATGCTGTTCTCCAGTCTAGATAACTTTTCGTATTTTAGAAGTTTCTATCAAAAGTATTAACAAGTACTTTGTAGGGGTGTAAAATATCAGCCCGAACGTCTTCCTTTCTCTGGCATAATAGCTACTGTCCTGAAAGAGGCATTAGCCTTAGAGTAGTGAAATAATAAGGCTATATGGTGTACGGTTCCCTTTTCTGAAAACGCAAACTTGAAGCTTTGTGAGTACAGTTAATATGTAGTGGTGAAAAATATTTTCTGCATATTTTGACTTTTAAGTAGAATACTATATCCACCATATTTGCCTCTCGTGTACTGCCTCTTCATAATCTCTATTGCAAATGTGATTTGGTTTATGTGAACGCTGATTAAACGCAAATTTTGATGTAGTACTAAGGTTTGTATAATCAAAACATGATTTTAACATGTAGAAATAGTTTACGAAGACCAGATCACACAATCAGGAACAGAATCAATCTAATCTGAGTTTGATGATCACAGTGCAAGGACTGAATACTTGAATAGTCCAATACACATTTTAAGAGTTCTCTATAGGTTGAAATTCGCAATTTGTAAGAAATTGATAAAATATAGTAAGTTTTTAGAGATAAAAAGGGTAAATCAAGATTGGAGAAGCTAGAAAAAAATAAGCTGTCATGAGTTTACTAAATTAACTTATTCAAAAGTTCAAAGCAAGCAATTAATTTGCAATACACACAGAATTTTAGATTAATCAAGAAAGTTAGAGAAGTTAAATAGTGAACGGAATGTTTTCTGATGGCACATTAAGCAATATGGATATTTTAGTGTAAGTCTGCTGCTAGAACACCCAAAAATTTCTTTTTGGTACTGGATGTTGAAAGTTAACACAATAATTAGCAATAATTTATGAAATGATTTTATTAATTTATATTTACAGTGGCAACTGATGCTGTTCATTTGCATCATTAATCCTATGTAATATAAATATAACCCATTATAATCTGAAAAACCTGTTAATTGTATTTATAGTAATATTTTTTCCTTGGGAACTTGTGTATTTAAATGACTCAAAAGCTTAGAGTCCTAATGGCTACCAGAGTTGAAGAATCAAAAAGGAGAAGCAGAAAAAGAGCAATCCACTAATCATCCAAACTGAGGAGTTAGAAAAAGTTTTGCAAATTTCTGTGTTCATAGTAATAGATCAGATTGCTGTCTGCTAGGAAATTTCAGTTATATGGGATCTTTTAGTTTGATTCAAATCAGCCTATTATAAACTTAAGATCTCTTAGACTGCTAGTGTGTTCTGTGTGCAGGATGATGATTCAGGGTACTAGTTCAGCCAGAGATCTTGGAGTAAAAAGGTACGTAGAGTCAGACCACTCTATATTTAGCACTGTTAAATTACAACACAATGGAGCACTGGTTATGACCTGCTAACGTTTTGTTTGAGAGTAAACTGAAAACAGATATCTCTGCAATGTTAGAAACTGATGTTGAAGTTTCAGGGAGTTGTGGAAGTATAAAGAGAGAGAAAGATGTAAAACAAAACCACAGTATGATTTTGGGGTCTCTGGAACTATTGCTGTCAAAATGACGGTTCATATTTCTGTGAAAGAAAACAGTATTTGAGACAGTGGTGGGTAACATGAGGTTTCTTCCAGTTGTAGGAATGTTGTCACCCCAAACAGATGAATAACATAGTGGAACATCTTTTCCAAATTCCAGTGAAAAAAATAGGAGGAAATGTTCTATCTCGGGCAACAGTTATGGCATGTAAAATAAATAGAGCCATGGGATCCAAAAGAATCAAAACAGATGGCCTTGCCATCTCTCAGTACCCCTAGGGTTTTTAGCACCCGTAAAGTGCAGAAGCAACCAACAAAACCTGTAACTCAGAAACTAAACAATTGAAATCACTGTAGACAGAAAATGGTAATTCGAGACAGCTCACCTTTTATACTGTGTGGCCACAGTAGGCAATTGCTAATGTCCCACTGCATCTTCCAAGCTTCAAGGTGATTTGAAGTAGAAAACAGATCAGGGATTTTGGCTGGTGAACATGTCAGATAACTTGATCTGTGTTGTACTGTTAGTGAAACTTAATATGATTCCATTCTGACCTAGGGTATACGTAGGGTTGTAGTACACTATCAGCAGGTCTGGTAAGAGCATAACTTGTGGTGGAACTGGATTTCTGATGAAATCTTGGGTTTTCATGCACTGTAGCAGACCCCTGTTTTGGTCTAACATATATGGGAGCTCCTCATATTTTAAAGTGCATTAGTTGAGGTACAAGACTCTGTACCACATTGCCTTGAAGATACTTCCTCTCCAAATTTGCACATTCAGACATGGAGTGTTCTAACATGCTTTTATCCACAATACAGTTTTGTTTACTCCTCTTCCCTCCCTCACACAAACTTTATTAGAGCTCTATATGACTTTAAGATACCACGAAAAGGGAAATGAACTTGCACTGTCTAATTGATATAATTGTGAATAATTTTAGGACTCATGCTGTGTCATTCTTTACTCCATGAGTAGTCCCAGGGAAAATTACAAGTGCTGCAGAATCCGTTTAAAAACACTCCTTTATTTAGGAGCATTTGCAGAAAAATTAACTGTTCCTCTCTGAGGGATAATAAGATATTTCACATACTTTTAATTAAACTGAAAAATTCCATGTTTGCATACTAGGCTGGTTTACTTGCTTGGCTGGTTGCATACTCTTTTTGCTCTTTTTAATTATTTCTGTTTCTTATGTAAGAATCCTCTTTACACCTTCTCCTTGCTCTATCTAAGCAGTTAGTTGTTTTTCACAGTTTGATCTTCACTGACAGCTTTCTTTGCTGTTTTTTCAGTGCATAAAGAGCAAAACATATATTTCAGTCTCAATGACTTTCATTTTAGATTAGGAAAACTAAAATACAAAGTGAGAACAAATATAAAATCTTCATGAGAGACAAAGCAAAGAATCTGTAAGATCTGCAGTTTAAAAACCTCTGTAAAATCTTTCATCTTTAATCCTTTTATAGTACTGTCACTCTCTGACAGGCAGGTGGAGAGATTTTTCATTTTGTGGCATAGAAAGGACAGATTTGCGATTAAGGCATAGATTGGTTCTCAAAGGACTCCAGTTTACATCTTTTAATATAAACTTTTGTACGAGTGTTGGTTTAGGCTTCACATTACTTGTATCTTTTCTTTCTTTTCCTCTTCTCTGTAATGAAAAACGTTACTCTGTCTGTTTAGGTATTGTAATCTCAAAAATGCTGTCTTTTGCACTGGGACTCTTAAATTTGCTATAATCTGAAATTTAGGCCTGATAAATGTTATACAGTAACTCCAGTTCAGGGATGCAGTTGTGCATGTGCCTAATTTCTTTGGAATGTCAGACGAAGAGTATACTCAGTGTATGTCTCTATGAGTATGGACTGATGCTGAAGAGAAAATGTACAGTAGTTTTTCAGGGAAATTAAATGTATGAAACGATGTGTCTATTAGTGATATGGAATCTGTGTAGTACAAACATTAATCAAATTTCTCTTCAGTGATGTGAGAAGGATGGAGATATGTTTATATTTTAGTATGTTGGTAACTCTAAACTATAAGTACAAATGAACATTCATCTTTTTCGTGTCACAGACAGCAGTGGATATTTCAAGAGCAACTTTGGTAGAATTTGAAATGCATATCAATGTTTTAAAACACTTTTATTGGAAGCTATTATTTTTTACTCATATTATCTGACATAAAGGCAGTTCATTTTGATGTTGTTCACACTTAGTTGTTGTGGCTTTATCTCATCTGACTTTTATGCTGTTCAGCTTGTCATGAAACCAGATTTCTTTTCAGCTAAGATTAACATGCCTTGTTTTATTTTAGCCTAATTTTTGTGCATTGGGAAGCTATGCAAGCAATCCCATGGCATTCAGTCTTCTAGACTTACAGAATCAGTCAAGTGAAGATTTCTACACCAGTAAAAAAAGTGAATTTGTGATGATAGTTCAACAAATAAAACATTATTTTTTTCCCCAGTCTATGAAACTAGCAAGTTGGTTTTTAGTTACACATTTGTGATAGTTTCACTTGGCTAGCCCTTGGCTAGCAGCCAACACAGCCATTCATCCACTTCCCCCCCACCCCTAGGGGATAGGGGAGAGGATTGGGGGAGCAAGGAAAAGGAGGCTTATAGGTTGAGATAAGAACAGTTTAATAATAGAAAAATTAAAATAATACTATTAATAATATTAAAATAATAGAGATAATGATAACAGTAACAAAATATGCAAATGAATGACACCCAATGTTATAGCTCACCCACCTCCTGACCGAGCCCAGCCTGTTCCCAGATAATGATCCCGGAGGAGCGACAATCCCAAACCGAAACCACAATCCCGGAAGAGCACAAGCCCGAGTGAAAGCCAGAGAGAGCTAAAAGAGGAAGAGACCCTCACTAATATACTAGACATGACGTGATATGATATGGAATACCCCATTGGCATATCTAACTGTCAATTAAGTTTATTTATTTAAATATTCTTCTCCTCCCTTAAATCTTGTGCTTGTGGACTGACAGAACACAAAGTCCTTCACTTCCAGTGACAAAAATGTAAACATTGGTACGTTATCAATGTCTCTCCCCAGGCTGGAAACTAAAACACTGCTCTTCTAATTACTAAAAAGAAAACCAGCTCTATTTCAGCTAAAAACCAGGACAACATTAAGCAACCTTAAATGGCTCCTTGAAAGCCATCTAATATTATGTGCTTGCAATTTCAATATCTGTAGGAAAGAAGAGCTGTGTCTCAAGCTGACTTTTCACTTCATACAGTCTGTAAATAGGCCCAGGAGGAAAAGAATCAACCAGAAGAATGGAAAGAGAGAAGCAAGAAGAGGCTTGAATGAATGACCATTACATTTGCCACCTTCCCCAAGAGTAGTACCATCAGAAGAGTTCTTGGTCAGGAGAATTGCTTTGCAGTGTGAACCAATTTATCCACTTTTTGCTTGCAGATCATAGAGCCTGTATAGGAATATAGGAGGAGAATTCTGTGCAGGTATCCATAATTGCTGTAACTGCTCTGTCTCCCTGATTCTTTTGTCATTTGTCTTAGAAGGTATAGGAACTGAGTCTTCTTCCTGTTATCCACTGTGTTTACCTTACTTTCATTATTTTATTCTCTTTCAAAAAAAACTTTCAGAAATAAATTTTCTGTTCATCATTGCCTCCAAATATACTTTACAGTCTTAAAATGAACAGACTCAAAGAATGTGAATAAAAATTTGCAGATCAGCTGTAGAGTATTCATCCTTGGTTTCTATGGTAGCAAAAGGAATTTCTTAAAAGATTGCATGTACAAGTAATTCAAGGTACAGTTTACATTATTAGCTGAGTGTAATTGCTTAAAGGAGGATTTTGGTTTTAGCTATTGTTTCTTTTTCTTGAAATGGAAAAATCTTAATTTTATGTGACAATATTAGAGATTAGGGAATCATTATGAGGTCATAGAGACTAAACCCTAGGATTTTCACTGCCTGTGAGTGTGTTATTCTGACATGCAAGATCATACTTGCCTGCTAGCATCCAAAAATTAAGACTATTAATTTTATAGGAGCAATAAATAAGCTGAAAGAGTCTAGACGTGGGCTGTAGGTTGCTGTAGGTTTTGTTAACATGAGGTAAAGGGGCCTTTTAGATTCAAAAGATAAGGAATAATGCAGTATATTTTTATGTCATCCCCTAACCTGTAAAAAAACCTCAGACCAAAAATCATTTGAGACAAGTAGGGCTACTGCTGTTTTGAGGTGATATTCATAGTGCTTCCCTCCTTAATGGGGTTAGGCAGTTTGCTAGATAGTTTGAAAATACAAAGCAGTGCTTCACCTACTCTTGGAACATATCCAGGTAGCATGATATCTTACAAAGAACATTTGAATAATGTTTATGAATCTCATAAACTGGAACACTCTCTTCAATATTTACTGCAAAATATGTAGTATGATAAAACTGAATTACTTAAGAATATGGTATACCCAAATGGTATTTTTAATGTTATGTGGTAGAACAAACACTTTAAAGGTATGAGACACACGCTACTGAATATTGTTGCCTTTTTATGCACCTTAAAACTTAGTTTTGTATAAGGAAATGTGTCAAAGAGAGAACATATCACTGAGCTGATAATTTTTAAATTCTGTATATACCTTTCTAACAATCTGAGAAGAGGAAAGAAATACTCATTAACTTACAAAGAACATTGTAACTGTCTCCTGTGTTTCTCTTTTTATGCTAACCTGTGTATCTCTGTTACCATCGACGTATTGCTGTGAGCTTGGGGTGTAGTCAGTAAAATCGCTGACAAAATGCAACAAGTCACAACAAACAGATGGTTCTGTAGTTTTGGAGGCCATTTTTGCTAATGCATGTTACAATATTCTTCTGCAGGTGTGTGCTTGTGTAGTAGATCTCAGCAGGGATTTCTTTGGTACCTCTAAGCTCATTAGATGGGCATGTGGGATCTTAAGATAATTTAAAAAAATGGGCAAGTAGCAAAAAGTGACTAGGTCCTTTATCAGTTTAAAGGCCATTTTCCTCCCAGTTTTCCAATATATGACAATGAAATGTCACTGTTTTCTCTATAAAAGCTCTGGAGAAAATGTGAAAATATGAATTCTGAAGTTCCCCTAGATGACTAAGAGGTAACTCTACAAGTCACATGTCTTTTTTTTTTTTTTTTTTTAGGGCTTCTAACTTCTCTCCTTAAGTTTTGCTTGTCTAAGCATACTAAGGAAAAGGTAAAATGAGAATAATTTTAAAAAATAAAATTTATGTTTAAGGAAAGCTTTAGGGAGAGGATAAGTGTCTCTTTCTGAACAAGATTTAAAAAATTAAATAAAAATAGAGATCTACAGAGCTAGGTACAGATGATAGTACAGTTAGCCACCAATGCCAATGGTTCTGATTTTTTAATAGTAATATATTTCAAATTATGGGAAAAGAGGAATGTAAACTTTTCAAGTGTATTAACTCTTAAAAATGTAGCCAGAGAGTTTTTAAATTTAAAAGTTCAATTATTTTAACATATTTACAGAGCTACAGTTCTTTTGCCTGCTTTCTTTCTACTTTCATTTCCTATGTACTTATTTTCATTTTTTCTTAATAATTAAAGGGCTCCTTTTGTATTTTAACTCTTTGAAAAACATAATATTCCTCGTAACTGAAAATAATTGGTGAGCATCTTTAGAAACTGTTTAGTGCTCTTTAAAATAAATCGTATTCTGTTCTACTGTAGCATGAATGATTTTGATTAGCATTTTGATTAGTATTTTGCCTCCTACCTATGGATTAAACAGAGCTTTAAAAGTTAATAAGATTTTTGTTACTAAAATTGAAAAACTGGTACTTTCCCTTTCTGTTTGAAAATGTTCATTGAACAAATTTTCTAGGCAACTTCAGAATGTCAATCTGTTTATTGGAACTGTGACAAATAATTTAGAGTGGAATTATTTAATTGTATTAGTACTCAAAATGATGTAGGGATCTAGTGTACTTCTCATAGGATTGGTCACGATGGTCTTAGTTCACCAAGATTAGTTTTATAAATTACTAGCTTTTTAATTTTCTAAGATTTACAGTAAGACAAATAAAGAACAGGAACTAGGCTGCCAATACTTTTTCTTTACCTAGAAAAGTTGATTACAGAGTTAATTTAAAAGTTCCCCAAATACCACTTTTCTGTTCTGTGGGATTTTTCTTTTCCCTAAAAGACAGGGTAGAACAAGGGCATCTTTGAAAAGGAATATCTTCTCACATTGTGTATTCTGCCTTTGCATCACATGTGAATTCAAATGTACTGAGGGCTATAGCTTCTTCAGTGCCTAGGTGCCAGGGAGAGTGGGAGGAAAGGTAGAAGGAGCAATAACAAAATACTTAGCATTTATTTCGCAAAATCCTCAGAAGAATTTTTACAGTTATCTCAGATGTGCATGGGGTGTGAACTTCAACCTGTTTACATAATTGCAGCTCGTAGGTCCGCATTAGCTGCTAAGCTTTATTGATTGTTCCTCTTTGTACAGGTAGGAAAAAGTAAACTCTAGAGACTAAACTATATGCTTACACAAAGAGCTTGTATCCAGCTCATCCCCTAGGAAATTTTACCATAGCGTATCTTATTTCAGGTTTGGGGTGAATTTTAAGACTGCTCAGAGGGATCAATGTTTTATTTTTAAATTACCTGTAAAGGACAAAATTGCACAAAAAAGGTGGATGAAATGATTCTCAAATTTTAGAGATTTTGAGCAGAGCTAGCCATTTAAATTTTACTGTGCAAGCATCCAGTGTTTTTGTTCACTTCCCAATAGCTCTAAAATATGCAATTGCAGAGATGTATGCTAGCATTTACACTTTGGCAATTTTTGGTCCCAGCCGATACCATTACTAAAAGGAATAGCCAGAAGCTAAGCAAGAGTGGTGTAGAGTAATTAACAAAAACTTATGATTCTTAAAATTATGTGTAGAAACTCAACATCAGTTTACAAATAACTATTACGAGATAAGAAAACTGAACCATTAATAAATTATCGTGTTTATCATTGCTGCTGTACTATTCTGGTCATACTACTTTTCCACATTATGCTTTTATGTGCTGACCAAAACTTGCATCACTGCATTGGTTTAGGAATACTGGACCAGCAAACATGAGCGAGAAGGCACAAGTAGCATTTGAGTAATAATTCAATAAAACAATGGACAGGTTATGCTAGTGGAACACACAGCTGCTTACAGCAAGCTGCAGCACACTTAATGAGATTCGTTTTTCCATCATCCAAATTCCTTCATGGGCAGGTGAGAAAGCTCTTTAGAGGATTTTGGAAGAAAGCTATGATTTTGGTTAGAAGAATCTCGACATTTTTTAAGAGTTCTGTTTAGTCCTACTCTCAGATATATTTGGTACTTGGGTTTGTTTCTTTGCGCACAAGTGATAGGATATGAGGTCAGTGACAGTCAGCAGGAGTAACTGCCCTACCTTTTCCTTAAAGTGAATGCTCCAAAGGGCAGAAAAGATTTCCAATGCCTGAAAATATTTTTATTAAAACACAGGCTAACATACTACAACAAGATGATGCTTCAAATAGAGAAAGTTCTGATCAACTATGGCAGATCATACATAGAAGTTTGAAACAAATCTCTCCATGTGTATTCAGAGTTTGCAAGGTGGTTTCTTTGACACAGTTTTGCTTTCTACTGTACAGATTTTGTATAGATTTGTAATCTGAGCTGATGTGTTTCCCCAAGTAACATCCTCTCAGGGAGCCACCTGTTTTGGTGATTTGGACCTCTCTGTCCAAATGCTCCATGGGATGTAGAGTGGAGCAAAACAAATGCAGTCACACTCCCTGTTGCTTTCTCACCTTTGTAACAAAGTCTAATTTAGGAAGTTCCTACAATAAATTTAAAAGTAAAAATAAAATATTCTGACAAATGAAAATTAGATGTATACTTGATATTCTTTGTAGTTTGTTTTCATACAGATTTTTTTTCTTTTTGCTGTGGTATTTTTGAAAAATAATCTGTAGAAATAAAGGGAGAAAAACACTTTTATAACTAAATGACTGTTTCTTAAGCTTTTCTTGCAGTTTCATTTTGTTGAGTGATTTTATTCTTTAGACTTTGTATTTCTTCTATATCCCAAGTGTTTGAGCTGAAGAACAAATGTTTTGTTTTGATTAAAACATTATAACATTTAGTAAACTATCTTCTATCATCTACCTTCTAGTCTGTATCTGTGATTCTCTGACAATGAGACGCTCCCAAGGGCTATCCAGAGTATGCTCAGCTACCATATATCTTTCTAAAAGAGCCGCTGAAGACTCCTAAGAAACTGGCAAAGCTCCTGGAACCAGGGAAGGCAGCCAAAAAATGCTTGTGTAGTGTTACTTGGTGTCCTGGTTTTTAGCTGAAACAGAGCTGGGTTTATATTTCAGTAGTTAGAATAGTGCTGCATTTTGCTTTTCAGCCTGGGACTTGTTATAAGAGGAACACCGATAACATACCAGTGTTTGCATTTTTGTTGCTGGAAGTGAAGGACTTCATGTTCTGTTAGTCCACAAATGCAAGATTTAAGGGGGTGAGGAATATTTAAATTAATAAGCTAAACTGACAGTTAGATATGCCAATGGGATATTCCATGTCATATCACATCATGTCCAGTATGTTAGTGAGGGTCACTTCCTCTTTTAGCTCTCTCCGGCTTTCCCTCGGGCTCTCGTTCTTCCAGGATTGTGGTTTCAGTTTGGGATTGTCACTTCTCCGGGATTGTTATCTGGGAACAGGCCGGGCTCAGTTGTCAGAGAAGTTGCACTGCTTAACACCAGCAGGAGTGCTGCTACATGGGGAGGTGTGACAGTTTAACTTAGCTGGCAACCAAACAAGACATAGCCACTTGCAGTCCCCCCCCCTTCCCCCCCTCCAACCCAGGGAACTGGAGGGGTAAAGGTGAGGGGGCTCGTAGATTGAGATAAGAACAATTTAATAATTAGAGTAAAAATAAAATTAAAATAAGAATAATAAGAGTAATAATGATAACAACTATATTTATATATATGAGTGATGCACAGTACAATTGCTTGCCACCCACTGATAACAATCCTGGAGGAGTGAAAAGAAACCCCAAAACCAAAATCACAATCCTGGAAAAGCGATCCCAAGCGCTTCCCAAGAGAATCCCCTCCTTTCCGGTCAGCCCTGGTTAATATACTAAACATGACGTAATATGACATGAAATATCTTATTGGCATATCCAACTGTCAATTCTGGGTTTTACTAACTACTACACTTTTCTTCTCCAATCCCCGCTTCCAGTCCTCTCTTCTTAGAAAGCAACCAAGAATGGTGTCCTTGTAGTTATCGGCATTTCTTCTCATAAGATAGTCACTGAAACCAAAACACAGTGCTTTCTAGGTACTAAGAAAATTAACCCTATCCTAGCAAAAACCAGGACAGGAAGGTATGGCTTTGGTGAGATTTCTGCCTCACCTAGGTGTTGTCAAGGTTTGCAGATTGTGCCAATATGGATACTCTCTGGACTATTACAAATCATTGTAGAGAGACTAGGCCTTAACAAGAGCTGGCATCAGTTCTCCTGAAAAGGAAAATAAAGGCAAGCTTGAAGTTAGCAATTGGTCTGTCTTATCTCTCTTTAACTTCCTACTATTGAGTCCATTAACTTTACTACTTCACCCGCAGTTTCTTTAAAAGTTATAATTTTCACATTACAATAGTTTTTCAGAGTTGAAATGAAATCACAAATTTGGGTGAAGCTGGGAGGATGGTGATTTGTGGGACAGAAGCATTATACATGCAAGAAAGATTCAAAACTGCTAGATCAGCAG
>NW_010340906.1:12543-34676 GCF_000700745.2 Antrostomus carolinensis
TTCAGTTAGGGCAAAGGAATTGGAAGCAGCAAAAGGAAAATACATTTTCTATAAGAAATCTCACTGTGGTAGCAGAGTAAAAAGCACTGATGTAAGTAGAACAGGAATGAGAAGCAGAAAAACCTGAGAAATCTGAATAGATTTGTGAGATTATAGAATTGCTGAAACATTTGGTCTAGTCTTTCACTTCTAGTCTTAAGGGAAACACTAAACTGAATTCTGGGAATTTAAGAATATACATCATATATATGATAAGTGTATAATATACCGTATACCCAATACAAACATGGAGACTTTTTTTTTTTTTTTTTTTTAGTAAAGACATGGTAAATTTACATTGTTTTGGTAGGGTTTTTTTGGTTTTTTTTACAGTGAAGTATCCAGCTATGCTAAATAGACCTCCTCTCTAGCAGGTCTATCTGACTTTCAAGCAGATATCTTATAAATATATTAGCTGGATAGATACCTCTATGTGCTTGTGTCTCATTTTAGGAATGAAACAAAAAGTCTCGATTTAGAGGGTTTTTTAGGGGAGGGGTTTTTTTGTTTGTTTGTTTTTCCTTCCTGTGGGTGAATTAAGGTTAGGCTTCTCACAGCAAAATGACTGAATCCATAGTTAGACTTGTAGTATATACCTGAAAATTCTAAAGAGAGTGATAACTCATTAAACCTCATCAGATATAGATTTAAATATGCCAGCATCAAAAAGCATAAGGCTGGTGGAAAGATCAATATTTCTAATGTTTCTCATACCAGTTGAATTAAAGCTATATTAGTCTTTTCTCAGTTCTTATTTTCCATTTTCTTATTTTGATAATCAATATTAAGTCCAAATGAGAAAATCTTATCCATTCTTATCATACTGTGCTTTTTTTTCCCCCCTACAAGAAAGGCAACCTTTTAAAATATGTTTTTCTGAGCTAATTCAACATTCTGGAGTGAATTATTGTGCAAATTGGTTTGCTGACTTGTAAGCAAAGCTTTAGTTCATGTCTATATTCAAGATTTTTTAAAGGTCATAAACTTTCTTTTACATATTCAACAGATATGTTTTCCATTGTATATCTAGACTTTAAAAAGAAAAACAGAGTTCTGTGTAAGTAGGAATGCAAAATATTTTCATCTTCTAAATAGGGAGGGAAAGTGCGCTGGCTTTTAATTTTTATAAATGGAACAATAGAACTCTTATGGGTATAATAAACTGATTTACCTGTGTATCTTTTAATAAGATTTAATGAAATTCTCTTTGCAAAACAACTGAGATTTTGTTTGAAGGACAACACTTGCATTTTAAAATGTCACTTCTTTCCCTGAGCTGTAATTAAGTTTCATTTAGTTGGATTCTTTTCACTTTTCTTCTTGTGTTCATACTTATTGCTTTGGATTCTGCTTTGGATCCCTGAGCTTAAAATAACAGGCTTTATTCTTCCAAGTGCAGAAGCCCATGGGCAGACGTTATTTTTCACTCTGTCCTTATCTTGGACCTAACTCTTCATTGCCAAATAAACTTTCTACCACAGCATCACCAAAATCTGGTTGTTCTTTGGAGTAGATGAAGCCTGAACCCCGAACATGTTCTATTCTATTCAGAGAACTACAACCTTCATTACTTTGGCCTTGACAATTATTATATTTTCTATGGATCATATTGTCTCTGAATTCCTCTTCTTATTTGCTGCTTTGGGCTGCCTCTGTAGTCCATTAAGGTATATAATTTTTACATAATTCAGCAAATTCTTTTGTTTGCTTCTCAATTTGGTTCTCAGCTGCAGGCTGGATAGAGCAGTTCAGCTCAGTATTGACTTCAGCCTCTATGTCATAGACATGCCTTAGTTTCATCCCTCAACTACCAGCTTCTCCCACAAATACTTCATTTTAGTCCTGCCTTTCCTGTGTAGCATGAAAAAACAGTTCAGCAAACCTTAAAAAAATCTTACTTATCCTCTTTCAAATCCCAAATTACAGCTCACCTCTACCAAGATCCTCGAATACACAGATTTTGTGGTAAGGCAGTGTTGTGGCTTCAGTCACAGCAAAGACCGTGAGGTCCTTCACTGACTTCCCCCCAACGTAGTGAGACAGGGAGAGAAACACAACAAAAGGCGTGTGGGTTGAAATGAGGACAAGGAGGGCTCACTCACCAATTATGGTCAAGGGCAAAACAGACTCAACTAGGGAGAGAAAAAGCAATTTAATTCCTTACCAATCAGAGCAGGATAGTGAGACATAACCACATTTTAAAACATCTTCCCCCCACACCTCCCTTCTTCCTGAGCTTAAATTACTTTGCTCCCAATTTCTCTATCTTCTTCCCCCAGTGGCACAGGGGACAGGGAATGGAGGTTTCAGTCAGTTCATCTCTGCCGGTCTTTGCAGCATGAGGTCCCTCTCATAGGCTAAAAGAGCTCAGGGATAAAGTGTTCTTACATGGGCTTCCCACGGAGTCATGCACAGCTCCCAGCTCCAGCATGGGGACATCCACAGGCTGCACACGGGTGGGTCTCCAATCCAGCACACATCCTCCCCTTGCTCTGGCATTGGGCATCTCCGGGGTCTCCTTTGTCATCCAACTGAGCACTCAATGTAGTAACAACTGCCCACAGGCACAGCTTTCTACTCCAGCATGGAGTCCTCCATGGCCTACACATTGGTAACTGCTCTGCTGTCAAACATCCATGAGCTGCAGGGGACACCATTTACCTTCCCCTACTCTTCTCAGTGCTGATCTGGGTGTCTGAGCTTCTCTGTCTTACCCCTCCTTCTCCTCCTTGCTCTGCTGTCAAACATCCATGAGCTGCAGGGGACACCATTTACCTTCCCCTACTCTTCTCAGTGCTGATCCGGGTGTCTGAGCTTCTCTGTCTTACCCCTCCTTCTCCTCCTTGCTCATGTCATTGATGGTCTTTTTGTTCAAGCCAATGGTCTCTCCTCTCTCTCTTCTTTGCCAAAACAGTTCTTCCTCTCATAAATATGTATTCAAAGAGGCATTTCCCTGTCACTAATTGGCTCAGCCTGGGCTGGAGGTGGGTCCACTTTGAAGCCAGGGAACCTTCTTGAAGCTTCTCACAGGAGCAGATAATCTAAAACTATATTTTTCCAATTCTTTTTTTGGCTCTATGTGAAGTAATGCTATCTAGTATAATTAGTGCAGTTAACGAAGCTTGCTGGTTCCATTTCTCACATTAATCATTTGCTCGAGTATTTTATAGCTGTTCTTTTTCCTTTTTCTACACATGCTTTTAGACTGAAGGGCTTTGGGGGCACACGAGGAAGGGGGTCCAAATAATTGAACCTCCAATATATGCCAACATTTTCTACTATAGCTCTGTCATTGAAACTGATACACATAGTATATTTGACTAGTCCATTCATGTTAGACAGATTTATGTGACTGTGGGAAAATGAGGTAAAAATAGGTGGATTAAAAAAAAGACCATTTTTTGGTGTGTGTGTGTATATACGATCTGTGCTGGGGAACTGCACCTTTAGGATCTTTAGCATTTTTATTGTGTAGAGGGTAAAATTATTCAATACTGGCTAGTTAAAATGCGGTCTTTTGTAGTTACCTAACATTTAAAACAGGAGAACTATTGTCAAGTCTCATTATCTCTCTGAATACCAGCTCTTTATTTAAAAACTGGGGTTTGTAAATGTTATAAAATTATAAAGATTTATAAACACTTTGAGAGTGTTTTCTTTTGATACGTATATATCACATAATCCCTGGAACAACAATGCCTTGTCTAGGTCAGGACATCTACATACTCTTGGAATATAAATAGCAAGTGAGTAATTGTGCCACTAGTGTATACTTGACAAAACTCTTAATGACCATCTGAACATCTTCAGACATATCCCAGAGCAGTAAATTGCTATTGGAAATGTGATGAGCTTGAAAATATTTTAGCAAGTCTGTTGCATCAGGAGTGAATTTCTTCCCTAGAATGCAGCTGGGACAGTTAATATGTATAAGGTGTGCATTGTTATTTTATATAATGTGTACGTGTGAATGTGTTTATATAGATAAATTTCTGAGCAGTTTTTTTTTTTTCCTTAATAATAACCCTCATCATACCCAAATGCTATTTCACTTGCTATTTTGTTTGCTGTGTTGGCAGTCTGGCTTTACAATACAAAGGTCATATTTTGATTCTATGCTGAATAACTAATATAATCTCTATTCAGAGGAACGCTATACTTTTTATTTAGTTAGCACTAGATTGTGCTTTGGTGTCATTTTCTCACTGGAATTACATGTTTATCCAGGAGCTGTCCTTTTGAATCTCATATGTTTTCCCCAAGAGGAAATGACAAATTGCCCAAATAAGTGTGGCAGGAGCTGAATTGTTGGGTAATGACTGACTAAGAGCTTATTTTCTTTACTATGTGTAGTGATGTATGGTGAGAAAGGTTCACTCAAGCCCTTAACTGCAGATGTGGCATGCTCTTCCATTTTGTGTGGTTTGCATTATTGAGATGGGGGTTCATCCGTCTTTAACTAAACTCCTCCTTGCTGGAAGGAGAAGGCCAACTTGCATGAGTAAGAGGTCTGATCCTTTGTTCCTCCCTATTGCATCTGATTCTTCAGTGTTGCAGGCTTTGCATGGGCACATGTAATCTGATGGCAGAACTAGGGTACTTAGTGTCATCAAATCCTTAATTTCACAGACCTTGACAACAACAACAAAAAAATCTGTGTTAACTGAAATGCACTTAGACTGAGGGAATTAAAGGGCTGGTTTGGGCTGAGATTCATAATGATTTGTATAAAATCTATTTGATAGCAGGAAAAAAATCCTAAAATCTTAAATGGGTAACATCAGCCACTCTTATTAACTGCAAGGAGCTAAAAGAAAGCTGTTAAATCATTGACCACTCTGGGGGATGGGGAGTGCGGGAATTGGCTATCTGTTTAGCATCAGCTGAAACACATTTCTTTATGATATTTCTTTATGATAGATGATTGACATTCATTCAGAGAATGGACACACTTTCTCTACTTTAAGTAGACAAAGAAAGGTTATATTTTCATTAAGATACTTCAAATTCAGTGATAGTTTTTTGGTTGTTTTTTTTTTTTTTTTTAAGAATAAGGTATCTTCAAAATGGTTTTAAAGATTTAGTCTCCATTCTTGAAAGTTATGTGGGTGAGCCATTTGACTATAACAAGAGAGAATGTAGAGAATTATGAGAGTTATAATCACTTACACTTAGGGAGCTGATGAATCAAACTAGTCAAGCAGTCCAGTCCTTGAAGCATGTTTTTTACAAACTAATCACAAGACGACTGGAATTGAGTGCAGCAGTTTTATTGGAAAAAGTCCATAGGTGTGTGCAATTCCTTTATTAAAATGTTTTCAAATACATTGGACAGGAGCAATTGATGATCAAGAGTTATTCCTTTTTTTATACATTTTTTATTTCCAAAACTATACAAACATTGGAAAACTTTCCTTTTCCTCCATTTTAGCCTTTAATAATTCTGTAATTATAAGTTATATATCTCCCTTTTCAATCTGCAAGCCCACTTTCCTGGAGGTGACATTTTGCATCTTCGACAATTAAAAAAAAGATCAGTCATATTTACATGTGCTTAAGGTTGCATAATTGAGCGTCATATAGGTTCTGAAAACCAGTGGATAAATAATTTCCAGATTCACCCAGGTGGACTGAAGGTTTTAAATACACATGAACTGCATACAGGTGATTTAGTAGCCAAGACATCCTTTGTCCCCTTTTCTTTTCAAGGCTATCTATAAACTGTGTGCTAGCCATGGTAAAGGTTTGTTTTAAGTAAAGGTACTCACCGAGTGAAAAGCAGTGCTGACAAGAACTATTGCTGATCAAGGACATGAATGGGCAAAGAATTATATGTGTATATATAACACAAAATCTAATGTTTCAAAACGAACTTGAAGCTCTTATATAAAAATAATGTCTAGAATAAAAGGTATTTCCTAGACAGGATTAAAGAATTAAAAAACCCCACAAACACTTGTGTAAGGAAAAAAGTAGAGCTCAACATGGGAAAAAAAAAACCTAAAAAACAATAGAAGCACATGGATTAAATTCAGAATCTGATCTTGCAATGTGTAATTACTGGAAATTCAGTTGAAATATAGCAACATTATAAATGGAAAATGAAGGCTACAACTGCAGCAGACACATACAGTATGCTTTATCAGCTATTATATTGGCCATACAGATTTGCCTACATGTTATTTATTTAAATCCTTAAGGCTTCTCTAATGTCTTACATGAAAGTGCTGTCTGCTTGGATCTTCCATGCATGAGGGAAAGGGGTAAATTTTCAAGGAGGAAAAAAAAAATAAATTATCCACATTTCAATTACAATAGCACATCCAGAGACACAAAATAAAAGACAAAACTTTATGGTACCTTTGTTTCATTTATTTTGGCCCCCAAAAGATGCATGCACTAGACTTTATGTACTACAAGGTATTGAAATATTTACAGCATTGTACATGTGCTCTTAAAGGGATGGCAAAGGGAAAGGTCTATTTTTATCTTGGTTGGGAGTAGAAGTTACTTTTCTAGCTTAATAATACCTACTCAAAGGGAGAGATGACTCTTCCAAAAAGAAAAGCCCACAGAGAATAAAGCTATAGCATAATTATAGCCAGTGTTAACAAACTGTACAGCACTTTACCTGGGAATTCTCCACTTTCTCACTCCTGTTTGAAATAACAGTACCAACCACTAAGTGATATTGCCACACTCCCCCTGCCCTATCTGCTCTATTTGTCTCTATTCCAGCAGGTATAGCTGTATATTACCTGTTTATATGATTTTTATTTCAAATTATTTTGGCATGTTGAACAGACATTTAATTCACAATAACCCAATGGCAATTTTAGGACAAATGATATGATTGATATTTACCGGTTTATGGCACTAAAGAATTCAGACCACTATAAAGCGTGTTGTAAATACTTCAAGTGGACTTAGGAAACCATCTCTCTAAGAAATTCAGTGAGTAAGGCTCATATCACTGATTTCCATTTGCTTTTAAAGGTACAGATATGATACCCAATACACCAGGTTAAACAAACAGAAGGCAGTTGGGAAGAAGATGCGGGCATAGGAGTCCATTTTGGCAATGCGGATATGTATTCTTCCATGCCTCCACGCTCCTGTTCGACAATCCTCAAAGCAGCAAAAAAAACTGGCACAGTCCTTGCCATCAAGACACTCATACCCATATTCTTCATCCCTTTCTTGGAGGTGTGTAGCATTGTTCATTTGAATAGTAGCTGATCGAGGCCGGATGTCAATTGTAGGTGCCTAAGGTGGAGCGGTAAAAAGGGAAAAAGATGGCAGGAGGGAGAGAGACTGTTATTATCACCAGACCAACAGGAAGATAGAGACTAATGGTCAACACATGAATGATGGTTCCGTGTGGGGTACATGGGAAATTGCTGAAGAGTTCTAATGGTAATATTACCTTGAACTTAAGATCAGTTCCATCATATACTTTCACTTTACAGGAAAGCAGCAACAATCAATATAAAGTTAACAGCTGGGGACAGTTAGCTTAAAGCCGAACTAAGTAAACATTAGAGATTAAAGGAAACATTCATGAATGTAACTGATGGTATTTTGAATTTCTTTTGTATTTCACATAGCTGCTTGATATCTGAAGGCAATTTGTGTATCGCACATGGAAGGAACTGAAATAATCAATTGGAAATGCAGGATTTTAATATAGGGCTGCTTTGTGTTGAGACAGGAGCAAATATATACATGGAAAAAAAGAGGCAAAAACTGGGTCTTTTTAATAAGGTTAGGAGAATCTCTACAAGACCCTCCAATCGTTTGAATATATGCAGTTCACCATCCACTAATGTTCACCAGATAGAAGGTTCAACATGTTCCAAATTTTATATAGTAGCTGTACATATATATATACACACACATATATATTTGTAATGAATTGAGCGAATTAAGCATTTAAAACACATTTGAGCACTTGGCGAACACTGAGATGACAGGCATTGAAATTTCCTGAAAAAAGCTGATAGTTATTAGGGTAAAATAACAATTCCATTCCACAAGTTTGTAAATTTCTTGGCTTTTATTTTATTTTCCCCTGTTGTTTTTGATGAAATCACTGCATTTCTGAATGAAGAAAAGGTTTAGATGTGGAACATAGCTAGATATATTTGCTAATTTGCCAAGACTGTGTTAATCTAGTGACAGCATTAAAAATATATATGCATCTTAAACCCTTTCAAAACTCTGACTTTTTTGCATAAGGAACAATATTTGAGTAATTGATGATGACATTGAATTTTGTTCAGGTCAACATCAGAACAGATTTGGTTTTACAATTTGCAGTGAAATCAGAAAGGTTAAAAAGACAGGGTCAGAGTTGAGTTCTAAAAGGGTGTATTGCAGGTGTAGCTGGTGCTATTGGATCCCATGGCAAATTGAGAAAGAGGAGTGGAAATGTTTTAACATTAGACTCTTAATTCATGTGATCCAATAATGTTAGTTGCTATTGAACTTAGGTAAGTTCAGAACCATAGTGAATCAGTATTTGGGCTGCTGAATCAACTCTACAAATTGTTTAGAACTACGTAACCATTCTACTTAATTAGGAAGTTACCTTGAGTAGAATGCTGAGATGTCTCATTAAAAAAAAAAAAAAAAAAAAAAAGCAAAACAACAAAATGCCACTCTATTATAAGCTCTAATAGTTAAATTCAGCAGTTGCATGCAGTGAATTTCCATTCCAAAAGACATTATACCTTGAAGGAAAACATCCGAAGAAGCTTTCATTTTGTAGACAGAAAAGAGAATCAGAGGGTTTTGGTTTAAATTAAAGAAAGGGAGGAAGGAAAGAAAAAAAAGAGACAAAAATAATGTAAATTAAAAATATGTTTCTAAAACATAGTAAGTCAAAAAGAACTGAATTTATAGAAAGGTTGGGATAATAACAATTTAAACAAGTATCTGTAATATAAAACTGCAACATTTTTTACTTGTCACTGTCTTGTAACTACGTTTGGGCCAAAGACATTAGATATCAAACTCCATTTAGATCTTTTCATATTCCCAGGGAATTCCTATCTCTTATGTTGAACTGTTTTGAAAGAGACCATTCACAGTTTCAAAAAGCACTTTAGAAAAATGTTCTTTTAACCTGCAGACTGACTCCTGAACATTCTACTTTTAAGTTTTTCAGACTGTCCGAGTATGATCCGGGCAGTCATTTATAGTTGTGTTTGTCCCCAAATGCTCACAGATAATTAATGTAAAGAACAAGTAATCTGCCTTTATATGGGTATCTTTAAGTGAGACAGCTAAATTTGAGGTAGTTAATCTTTGCTCCTTTAATTGACTGTGGAAGACACACATGCACACAGACAACCTTTTATTTTGGCCTAAGACAGGCCAGGATACATCATCCTCTGGAACTGCCTCTTTCTTTCTTTTGACCAAAAGAGGCCTATGATCAAATCCAACTTTAGCATATCTAAAGTTAGGTGAGAATTCTTCTTTTAGAGTCTATTAGTTGTTTTTCTAGCTGTTTAATAAAAGGTTCTTTAATCACTATTTTTTCTATATTCTTTTTGTGCTGTATGTTATAAAAGAGGGTATCTTCAAAAGCCCTTGAAGATTTTAACAAAGCAAATCCAAGTCACTTCATTGTTTTCTAGATGCCTGAAATGGATTTGAAAATACTCTCTATTAATATAAAACACTTGTTCTTCACATTTTTCACAGGCATATTTGGGTTTTTTGTAGCTAATTAGGCTACTTTTCCCTCTAGGATTTTACTCTAATTCTTTTCACTTCAGAGATTCTAGACAACAGACTTTTCAGTTCAATTGCAGAAGGCAAAGAAAAATCTGTCCTGGAAAAAAATAAGCAAAAAATTTGTTTCCTATCTGGGCAAACCCCCAAATTCCTACTACGAGTATTTCCAGGATTTTTTTATTGTCACTATTATATACATTTTTTTATCATTGTGTAGCATGCATCCATAAGTAACATTATAAACTGCTAGCTGAATCACAGAGAAGTAG
This sequence comes from Antrostomus carolinensis, assembly GCF_000700745.2. Taxonomy (NCBI): domain Eukaryota; kingdom Metazoa; phylum Chordata; class Aves; order Caprimulgiformes; family Caprimulgidae; genus Antrostomus; species Antrostomus carolinensis. The sequence continues at coordinate 22,596 of NW_010340906.1, forward strand.
GTAAAGGAGGCAAGAAATACACGAAAAAGAAGATAAGGAAACAATGAAAAGGAAACAGATGCTTAAGGGGAAATTAGAAAAAGCACACTGTAATTTGAATATAAAAGTTTAACTTTAGTCCTGATAATAAGAAAAACAGGGCCATGTCAATAACATGGACATAAGCTAATGGCAGAGACTATTGCTAAAGCTAAGACAGAGAAACTGACAGTTTTTCTGTAAAGGTCACAGCAAGAGCTCTATCTATAACATAAATAATGATTTTGGTGATAGTTGTGATTTGCAGAACACTTTGATTAAAAGGATCCTTATTCTAATAAAATAGTTCTCCAGCATTCAGATGACTGTAATATATGAGCTTTTCATTCTCAAGGTGAATGTTTGCATTCCTATTAATACAAAGGAAGAGTATATACGTAATAGCAAAGTCTGAAAAGAAAGTACAAGCATGAAGAGGGATTTAAATGCTCTTTTAGAAAACCTAATTGAATTTTACACCTTGACAGTAAAAAGATACATACTGGATTTTTCTTCTTTTTGTCTTTATCTTTGCTTGGCTTTCTGTTGCTGACAAAGTAGTGCAAAGTTCCGTATTCCACCAGTGCAGAGAAAACAAAAATAAAGCAAACCGACACAAAAAGATCCATTGCTGTCACATATGAGACTTTGGGAAGAGATTTACGAGCAATTGTACTTAGGGTGGTCATTGTCAGGACAGTTGTGATACCTGTCAGATAGATAGAAAACAACAGAAATATTATTACTTCAAGTAACAAACTGATTTTGTCAATGATCTCTGACTGGTTATGAAGTATGCCTGGAGTTCAAACACATAGCAAAGCCAATAAACAGCACATCCCAGCAGTGAAATCTTGGATTCAATGATCTAAAAGGTCTTTTCCAAGCTAGGCAATTCGGTGAAATGTGGATTCAATAAGACCTTTGAGGATTAACACGGGATATGAAACATTTTTTCATGGTTGCTGCAAGTGTTGCTAGGCAGAATACTTTGGTTAGATGGCTTCTGATTCTAAGAAATTTAATTTGCTTTTCTCATTTTATAGTTTACTTTTACGGGACCTTTAGTTTTAACTGAAAAAAATTAGTTTTAGGGGGTTTGTGCTCAAACACTTAAACAGCATTAGAGAGAAGAGAACTTGTGTCAGAGTGAGAAAATCATGGTGGAAATAAAAATCACTTTATTCCATTCTTCAAAGTAACTCAAGACCAGTCTCAAACTTTGTGTTGGGATGTTTTGTTTATTTCTAGTTGCAGGGTAACGATACCGGTGCTGTTAAGAGAAACTCTTGCAGCCATTATATGAGGTAGAAATTCATGAAAATTCTGAAGAAAGCATGTAATCCAGCAGGAACTTCATGACAAAACATGTGTAGATTTGTATATGTGCTACATAAAGAAATGAAACTGTTTCCCTTCTCTTGCCTAAATGCATTCCAGTTATATGCAAAAGATGCTAGCCCCACACAAATGACCCGCTGCTTGTTATTAAAGTGATTTCTTGCATAAAAAGCTGGAAGGGAGAGTCTCGCAAGGCTCCTTATATTGTAACACTATGAGGTCAGATTTCTCTCTGTGCTAAAGCAGTAACATTTCTGGCCTTCATAAGTGACTGTAGTCTATAACTGAGAAGTACTGTAACATGCCTCACCATCCCTTCTCCTTTCAGAACTTTATTCCCTGTACTATGATGTGAAGAACATTAAAAATGTGTCAGAGCAGTTAAAATCCATCACATTTTATATGGCAAATTTCATACTGCCGATCTGACCTCCTCAGTGGTACAAATAGACTAATTGTCAACAGAGGGACAGATCTGTTTTGTATATCTAAGTAAAATTTAAAATAACAGCTTATACGTCTTTAAAGCAGATATTATAACCTGTTTTTAGAGAGGATGTGAAAAAGGCAATAAAATGCTTAAAATGTTCTGTTATGGGAGCCACTGGTCCTTTATTCCTGTGTTTCTTTCAAGGGAGTTCTAGACTGGAAATACTGTCCCTCTTCTTGCATTCTGGTGCTCTGTGCTGTAGTTCTGTGAATAAATGAAAATGCAGAAGGAAAAACTAAAATGATTCTTACATGTGTGAATTTAATGCAGAAGTAGAAAATGTGTTTAACTTTCTCTAGTTTCTACTTTTTCTAGTTTCTACTTTGCTAATTCTTACAGCTACAGCTCCTTTGCACAAGCAAGGTTAACTTCATCTCAGTTTATTTGTGGAACAGTTGCTAAATGTGTAGAAATTGTTAATTCTGATTAATTATGTGTCACATTTTCAAGTATAGGATTTTAGATACCATGAAATTCAGTTGATTTTGTGGCCTGAAGGCCACAAATGATTGTTGGTCCCTAAAGCAGATGTCAGGGTACTACATTCTCCCCTTTTTACCCCTGTGGCACATAGTCAGAAAGATCGATTCCTTCTTGGTACTTATTTCATTTGTGTTGCTAGTCACCATGGAATTAGAGCAAATAAACCAATGTGTCCCTGTCCCTAATCCAGCTATATTTCCCATCCTCTTGATGTTTATAAAAAATACTTATGTAGTCAGACAAGATGTAAAAGGTTTTATTGTAAGCAATCTACAGTGCTCAGACTTAGGATCTGACGTACCAAAAAGGAAGAGATGCAGATATAGTTCTGTTATTCCTTGGAAATTACTACATCCCTCTAAACAAGAAGAGCTTGTGTGAAATTGTCTTTCCACTCACATTGATAAACTGGTGATCTGCAGAGATGTCAATTAAACATCGTCTCTATTGAATAAAAACAGGGAATAAAAACAACTCACCCAGTGATGTTCTGGCTGGAACTGCATCCTTATTAATCCAGAAAGAGACCCAGGACAACACAACAATAAGTGTGCAGGGAATGTAGGTCTGAATAGTGAAATAACCCATTCTCCTGCTCAGATTAAAGTAAACAGACATGACTACATAATCTCCTGTAAAATAAAAGCATATAAAGATAGAAGAAGATGTTAAAAACTCCAGACAGAATTTCTATGTAATAGCTAGGGTTTTCCCGTTCTGTGTCTGTGATATATGTATTGAACTGATTCACCAGATAGATTGACAGTAAATACATGCATAGCTCTTCTTCAACACTGGTATAGCTCAAGAACTAGTGGATCTTCCACACTATGCAAATAAGGAGTCTTGCAGGTTTACTTAGATAACTTGTACATTAAGATTTCATGGTTGTCCTTCTTTGCATAGCACAGCAAACTTCTTCCCAAATCATTCCTCTCAGCTTGCAAATGCCTGGTATAGTCCTCTTACAGCAACTAAGTAAGTGGTGGTGGTCCAGCAAACTTCCAGTCACCATGCTGTCCCTGTTAGCGTGCTCTCAGCTCTGCTCTCAAATAATGCGTGCTTTCAGTTGTACTTTCTAAATTATTCATGTCTCAACTATTCTTCCGGGCTAGGCTGTGTCAATAATTAATTTTTTTTATTTGCCTGCAGATCTCCTGTTGTATTATTCCTTCTAAAAGGATTTGAACCCACATCTCTTAGATGCCCCCAAAAAACAGACTGTACATTATTACTCTGGTGTGCACAACACATCATTCCCATTCAATAGTTTTCTGATTCTTTTTCCAGGTTTTTTCCCTTCTCAAACTGTTAAGTAAATTCCCTCTGGATTCAGGAATACAGCAAAGTTTCAGTTTTTGATGTATTTTTTCTGAACTAAAAACCCCCTAGTTCTTATCTTTACTTCAGATTACGGCACTCCTGGGAAATCTTGATTGCAAAAGAACTACAGAACCCCAGGCTACAAAAGACTTCATTGCAATTCAGTGAAATGCAGTCCAGAGAAGCCTCAAACTGAGACAGAATAGGATTTGCAAATTTAGTGTCAGATAGCTTTCCAGTGTTATCAAAGAGACTCTGTGGCTAATGTGTATTCTGCTTAGATCAGTACCTTTATTTAACATTGAGTTCTCTGTTTTCAGGCATAATTAAAATTTTAATTTCCCCCTGAATAATCCCTTTGAATCTGGACAAAGAAGAAACTTCAGAGATCACTTTTCTGCTGATCCTTCTTTGTTGTGTTATTTTTTTTTAATGTGAATGTCCACATCCCAGGGATTAGCTGATATTAATTTAATTATATTATGTTATAATTAAACCAAAACCTAAAAAAATAAATTATGTATTTGTGTTTTACAAGGAGATGTGGCTGAATATAAGCAACCAATTTTAATAACTACAGTCTGATTATCCCCTTAATTCACAGATAAGTTTGCATTATATTTGTATTTCCTTCGTATACCAAAAAAAATAACAAACCAAACCCAAAACAAAAAACCCACCACTAATCAGGAACACTGTAAAACTGAAGCCATAAAATTACGATATGACTCATTCTTCATCTCTCTGTATCGTGTATTAGCTTCCTGAGAAGTTATTATTTTGTCAGTTTTGGGAATTAACTTTTTTATTCTTTCACCTTCATATATGCTATTAATAGCATTGGTATTTCAAAATAGAGGGGTTTTTCCTGCTATACTGTGGTAAAAATTACTTTAAGCAGCAGCTGTTTTACTTCCATGCAAACAGTTTTAAGGAAAAGGCTGTTTTCGTGCTCAGTATTATTATATTACTTTAATGAGATAAAAAATTACCAGAAGAAAGAGGTGAAATATATATCTGAGCACAGATGAGAACATAAACAGGTAGAAAAGAGTAGCTCAGAACTGAAATTTAAAAATCAGATGTTTTCTTTCTGTTATTGCTGCTTTTTCTGAAGCTGCAACTGCTATAGAGTCTTTTGGAGTAGCTGAACAGATACATCAGATCCTAGGGGTAACTACTTTCTCCATATTTTTGTCCTGTACTTAGACAGGTCTTTTTGCCCAACTGTTTTGGTAGTTCTAGCACTCTTGCCTTGTAGGATCAAAAGAACAGAAAATATCAGAATCAAGTACACAAGCCAGCGCTTTCTTACAGGTATTAGAGGCGAATCCAAAACTCAGCACCTGTGCTGAGAAAACAAACAGGTAAATCCTTATGACCTAGACCAAGTCATACTGCAATGAATTCTTGTTCAATAACAGTGTATCCAAACCAAGCCAAATGGTGGTGTGGATAGCATAGGAATAGGCAGCTGTGTGTACATAGAGAGTAGCTTCAGTCCTTCCATTTTATAGACCATTTCCACATACGCTCATTTATATTTTTTGTTTTGTTTTGTTTTTTCTGGAAAGCTTGGTGTTGATCATCTGGTCTCCTTAGAGACTTGTCTGGATTGTTTCATTAACATGTGGAATATTTTTTATACAGTAAGGTATAACAATAGTATGTTTACAATATTTTATGCATTATTTTAAAATAAAAAAAATGTTCAAAATGTAATGCATAAGAGCTTTTAAAATGTTAACTAACTTGTAAAGGCTTCAGTCCGTTCAGCAGCAATGAAACATTACTTTGAGTTCTCTGTCATGTCAAAGATGCACTTCAGAGGACAATACATTTCTGTAGTGCAACAGCAGTATCTTGTCGCAGAGCACTTGCTACACAGACTGGAGACATTCCAGGTGGAAGTGCTTTATACCTAATTGAACACAATTCCCTGTGCTTTTTTTAAAAAAAACAATCAAACTGGACTTCTTAACCAATTTTGTTTAGAAATAGCATGTCTCTGCTAACATGTTCCAGAAAGTTAAATGATGTAATTGTTCTAGATTTCTACCCTTACAAATATCATCACACCTTCTGTTATGCAAATACTTTCTTTTCTACTGGGCATATGTGTAAACTAACACAAACCACTCCAGAATGATATCCATTGGAAACAATGTATCAGTATTTATAGACAAAATCCACAAAATTATTCTGGCAGACTTTACTTCTCATTCCTTGTAGAATTGGAAATATTTTACTGAAAACTCAAGGAAATAAAGAGACCATATATACTTTATATGGGCTTTAAGGTTTCTACTAATGGAGAGGTTAAATCAGAGGAATTAAAAACTTCGGTGTCAACTATAACTTGCTAGGCAGCGTAGAGTTGACCAGTCTGAAGAATCATTCAAGGATGCATACGTTCTTTTAAATTCCATGTTACTTCCTAACCAGAAAGCCTGTTGGTGCTGCAGACTCTGTTGCATTGTGGAGTAAATTCCACTATTTCAGAGAATCTTACTAAAGAAAGGCATAATATTAATGCCACAGAGAGGTATTTTGTTTATTTCTTACCTTGCTTGGTTGGGATTTTGGGAACTGAGATGTACTGATGATTCTTTCGAGGTAAGTGTGAATAACAAATATAAATTAGGAAACGCCAAGACAAGGTAAGCCAATAATTCTGTAATGTATGAGTATCTCTTCCAGCCTTCAAGTAATATGAACAATTGTGAATGAAACATTAAGGAAAACAGGACTAAGTGGTGGGATGCTCTGGAGAAGCATCTTGCTGGTATTGCCTAGTTCACATAAGTGATGTTGGAATGATAAAACAGCAGGACTTCTGAGTTTTTGGATAAGAAAAGGACTCTGAGCATACAAATTAATGCAAGACTAAAGGTGTGCAATTTAGGACTTAGTATCAGTTGTCATAACACGTACATCCAAAATGTAAAATTCATTAAGTCCTCTGTGGAACACGGACTTGACAGTACTTTAACCACATCTTTCATGATGGAATCTTGTCCCAGCCCTGTTTTTATCCACATTTGATTTTTCTGACTCTTTTCAAGGACTTCTCTGCTCTTCAGCTGGGACCAGCTTTTAAATACTTGCTGTTATTTTCAGATTATCTCTGCGCCTGAGGTGATTTTTTCACTCCTGGTGTGATGCCTGCATGAAGCTGTCAAACTAAGACATTATTTTAGTAAAAAATGACCAGACTTGATCCTTAGCACAGTGTCATTCATTAGTCCTCACTTGACAAATTGATAATATTTTCATTATTACTTCATTCTCTTTCCCTGAGCTCTGGCTCTTGTTTATCCAGTATTGTCTACTGCATCAAGAAAGCTTCTCAGACTGACAGATTGCTGTTTGGAGGGCTAATATACTTTCAGATTTTTCTAGAAATAAATGATAATGCAACCTGGCAGTAGCTTTGTAAGACAATATACTTAAGTACATTTAGGGCCCTAATTAGAAAATTTTGGGTTACTTAACCTTTCACCAGAGACTTTACAGTCCTGACACCCATTCTAAGGTATACATAACTATTAAGTATGTTTAGAAAATAATACCTGTATAACTTTCAATTTTTAAAGAAATACAAAATTTCCCTGGAAAAAAAAATCTTATTACGTGGAAGGGCATAATAAGTAATCTTCAATATATTTATACCTCATCTCCCTCTCTCTATATAAATATATGTACTTCTCCTATTACTTTCTATTCATCTATGTTTGTATATATAGATAGGTAGACATAGTCTTCTTCATCTGAAAATACAATAACCAGTTAGTCAGTTTTTTCAATTACATATATTTACACCAGTCCCTCAGGGAAATGATATCCAGGTCATGTTTTTCCTTATGTGTAAATACTCATATCAAATTTTCTACTAAAAGCATATTCCTGTCAATTGTGTTTGGAAAATCATAAGACGCAGGGAAGGGTTCTGATTTGAGCCACAGCGTCTTCATACTGCTATTCTGAATAGGAAGTTGAAGATTTCTCTCAGTGGCAATAATCCCTGCTGCACACAGAGAAAGTGCATGGGCCTTAAGTCACTTCTAGAGTAGGAGATATTTTGAAAAGGTGATGTATACCATCAGTACCCAGTGATCATGACCTTAGTAAACCCTTACGAAAGGTCTTAGTTCTAACAGTCCTTATGCCATCCTAATTTACACAGACTCAAAGCAGTCTATGTGAACTTTGGAAACTGGGAAGCTCCTCCTACCGTACACTTGTGTGTGATAGTAATCTGAACACCAGGATTCAGGCTCTGTTAGACAGTAGGAGAAATATATCCTTGATTTCAGGCACCATCTGTGCCTAAGTCCTGGCCTGAGTCCCAAAGGTTCAATGGAAGGAATTAGTCATGCCAGGAAGCATAGCCAGGGGGAATGTACACTGCGCTTAACTGATTTAATCAGCACAGTGGGTGTGATCCTTCATTGCTTCCTGGTTGTGGGATCGTTTATACCTGTGCAAAGTGAATGGGAAATTATAGTCATTAGTACTCTTTTTATGCATGCTTAAGTGACTGTGAAAAGTGTAAGGTACTTGGGAAACAAGCTTCTAATTTGTGCTTGGAAGTGATTTGGAAGCTAGTACAAATGCTAGAGAAAAGAACAGCTTTCTAACACCAAAAATTGATGTCTTAATTATAGTTCACGTAGCAACATTTATAGCTGAGATTGTTTCACACTTAAGATTGTTTTCTGTTGTTTAAAACACTGCTAGATTTAAATTATTGAAAGAACAGGAGAACTTCAAAAAATATGCATTGTCCACCTGGTCAAGTTCTTTGTTATATGTCATTTCAGTTCATTGTCATAGATAGTTCTGGCATGGAGAAAATTCAGTGTTTCATTTCTGTTAAATATATGGAGTTTTGAACAGGAAAATTCCATTAAGTGAAGAACTGGCCTTTTTACATGTTGACATTTCTGTGAAAATCTTTCCTGGTTAAGTTAAAAGTTTTGGAAAACAACCAATGTGTGCATAGACATGTGTCCATAGACACAAGAAGTTTTTTGGGAGTTTAAATTTTATTCTGACTAACCCCATCCTATCTCTGTTTCTTACAAAGCTACATGCCACTCTGAAGGGAACAGCAAAAACAGATGGATGGTAGAAATGGCTCTGTTCTTCTCTAACTTTTTGTTCCATTATACAGTCCACTACTTAAAATCTACAGAATTTCCCTGTGTGCTGAAAGTATACAGCACATGAGCTCCTCACCTCATGCTGACTTCATGGTGTCAGGGAGCTTCATCATGGATCTTTTCTCCCCCAGGAATTGGATGTGTTCTATCTCAGGCTCTCAACAGGATTTTTCTTGAGTATTTGATTACCTTAAATATTTTTACCACTGTTCAGTAGTATGAAAATCAATGTGTGTTTTAGCAATTCTGATAATGTTTATAATTTAGTGCTTTTTATGCCTAAAATGCAAAAACCTGTGGAGAGAATAAATTATATAGGAGAATATTGATGCTGAATCACTGAATAGCAGAAAATCAGCATCAAGTATCTTTATTATATCTTTTTAAAACTTGAAGTTTTCTGCTACGAGATGGATTTGTGAAACTGCTGAGGGGAAAAAAACCCCAAAAGACAGAAGCAGAGTAATGTGTGAGCCAAACTCTCCCCAAATTTCAGGCCATCATTTGTTTTTTAAGGACTGATCAAATGACTACCAATTAGGACTAATGTAGGTCACTGTCTATATGGTAACTAATAGGAACAATTTTGTTAGTGTGGCCAATAGCAGCCACATGGTTCATACAGACACAGATATTCACCATCTGTCCAGATTTCCAATGAGTTTTTCTCTCCTAATTTTACACAGCAGAAAACAGAGCAAGAACTTTTAAAAGATTTTTTTTTAGAGTACCATATGAAAATATAGATAGAAATTGACATTTTTATCAAAATTAACTCATATGAGCAAGCACATAAATAAAAGCTTATCCAGTTCATCTTTCTGGATGGAACACATAAGAAAAACAAAAAATAAAGGTACCACAGGAGGGCACTGTCACCTCAGAATAGAAATGAAAAATGGTTGCAAGTCTGCCAGTGGAAAACCAACTCTTAAAAATTTCTAATTATTCTCCCCATTGAGTGTTTATACAAACAGTCAAATGGCAAAACCCACTTCTATGGCTCTGTTAAGAAGAGCACTTATAAGAACTAAACCAATTCTTGTATGGTAGAAATATTACCAAAGTAACATCACCTTTATGCTACAAATAATGAGTATAAATGGCATAAATTTTTAATGAAGAACAACTGTGTCAGCAGAATTTATTTCTTTTCCTCATAAATAACTAATAGGTACATCCTTGTTCTCTCTCTCTTTTACTGTTAACATGGCCAACAGTCTCATTTTCTGTTAGGCAGAGATCACAGCTAACACTGTTTGTTGTTTTTTTCACAAAGAATGAACAAGGAGAAAGTAGTTTAATGGAAAATATGTGTTTTCTTGGTTTTAGTCATGGTACATGGAAATACCATTAAAATAGTAACATATGATTTGTGCAAATACCTCCTTTAGAGTAGGAGCTTTGTTATAAGTTCATTGTCAGCACTCTAAGTAAACTCTCAAGCTGAATTAATCGTATTTACAAAAAAAAAGAAGACACTCATGATGTATTTGAAAAAAAAAAAAAAAAGGTTTTGAAGATGTCTAAAATAGTTTAACTGAACTGAAAGACTTCAATTATTGACCAGCTTTTTTCATGATGTACCCACACATAAAACATGATCCCAGACCCAAAGGGTTTATTGGCTAAGTCTACAATATTCAGAATATGTGAAAAACATAAGTTATTTTTCTAGAGCTGGCATTATTGCACCTTGCCGTGTATTAGTTCAGTGCCTTACATTTTTGGGCTGGAGCTACGTAACCAAATCCTGCCAAATCCAGATGAACTTCTAATTCTCTCTAACTCTTAAAATACCTACGTACTGGACCTGTACTGACTCCACTGGTTGTGGAGTCTCCTTCTCTGGAGACATTCAAGACCCGCCTGGACGCCTTCCTGTGTGATCTCATTTAGGTTCCTGCTCCGGCAGGGAGATTGGACTAGATGATCTTTCGAGGTCCCTTCCAATCCCCATCATTCTGTGATTCTGTGATTCTGTGACTACAAAAATAACAGCAAATGAATCAAAAAGATCCTAAATTCATCCTTCTTTAAAGTTAGGCTTGGTGCCATTTTTGTACAGATATTCTGTAAAAATAAGTAATAAGTAGTTGTTAAACTTGTGGGGAATTTCCTGTAAAACAACCAATTTCCTTCACATTGTGTGCCCTTCTTCCACTTCTGGCACACTGTGGGGCAGCAGGGTTACCCAAAAACTGCTAAAAGTGGTAAAATAAAATAAAGTTAAAAAAAAAAAAAAAAAAGAATGGTAAAATATTGACAAAGCTTGTTCTCTTTCATGTCAAAACAGGTGATAGTACCAGAGCTCTGGTGTATGCTTTGTTCAACAGTGGCTGGATGCAGGTTATGGACCCCAGGAAAGGCAGGAAAAGGGAAGAATGAGAGACCTGAGACAGACCTCTTTCTTCCAAATCTGGCCAGTGTCAGACTGTGGACTACATTGTACAGTGCAGCTCTAATCTAGGGTGAAAAATCATGTAAATAGTTTAGAACTGGTGTATTTGTCCAGATACATCTTCAGTTGGCTTTTGTCTCCAAATCTTTTGTTGTCTTGGCAGGGTCTATATTTGGAGTTCTGCTGCCATTTGCTGTCTTGGTGAGGGAACTTAGCCTGAAAAAGCCATTGTGAGATGTATTGCACTGTCACGGTGGCATGAGGAAAACCTAATCTTTTTTCTAAACATGCAATTTTCTATGAGGACTTGGATTTAGCCTATTCAAATTATTCTCTTTTATGAAACCTAAAGTGACCTATTTTTGATGACTTTTTTTCTTCTTCCAACAGATGATATAGTTCTTAAGTCTGTCTAGTTCAGTACTAATTAAACAGTGCTTCTAAAATTGGTCATTTATCACATGAAGAGATGATATTAGCTCCTCCAGTGAAATATGTTTTTACATATATCACAGGAAAAGAATTTCAGCTGAAGTATTTGATCACTGGGCACATGAGTGAATTTCTGTAAAGACAGGACAGAAATTTGATCACAGTGCTGATCATAAGCTGATATTTATGAGATTTATTGGTGTCCACAGCCAGAAATAAAAAGTCTGGGGAAAAGGCAAAATCAGAAAGAACACTATCCCCATGATATCTGACCATGAGACCTTCTCATTATCTCATCCTTTGCTAAATGTCTTTTTCGTTGATTCTGTCCTTCACAGATTTTTCTTCTTTCATTGACTTATTTTTAGACTGTATAAGGGCCAGATAGTTAAAAAAATAAAAGTCTCTTCCTTTTTAAAAAATGCTTG
>NW_010340906.1:34706-38580 GCF_000700745.2 Antrostomus carolinensis
TATTGCGTCATAGGGAAGTCATGATGTGAAATAAAATGCAGTGAATGTTTAGCCTTTAGGGTAAGGAAAGAAAGAAAATCTGCCATGGCATTGTAGATATTTGCTTGCAACAGGCTTGAAGCACCTGGAAGCAGTGCCATTCTCTACCTGACTGTTAGTGCTCGCTCTGTCTGGGCATTACATACAGAATGGGGCGACTCATGGTCATTGCTGATACAGCATAGCAACTAAACTAAGTGATTTCACCCCAATTCTAAATAGCCATTTCAAAGCCATGATTGTAACTGGGTTATGTAATGAGGTAAAACAATATTAAGACTTTGACAAAACTTGCACTACAGTCCATTTAAATAAGATTATCTCTGGGATTCAGATAACTGCAAGCTTGGTTTTCAATTTGCATTCCAAAGGTTGAATCCTAACTACATTGCACAGCAGGGCTGAGGGCAGGGAATGGGAGCAGATTTTATCTTCTTTTTTTTTTCCCCTTGTTTTTAAAGAGCAATGTGTATGTCTGTGTGTGAATGTGTCTGACATCAAACACCTTGATTTCCTGTGGGAGCAGAGAGAACTGGAATTAGGTTATGTTTGTGTGAAATGACAACCCCAGCTGATGAAACCTCTGCAAAATGAGATGAATCATTGCAGCCATCCAAGCAAATTAAAGTTCTTTATGTACGACATTACTTTCTGCCCGACAATTCTGGATTTTGTTTGGTCCTTGGCCACTCATTCCACTTGAAGTGCTGTTTTCTCAGTTCATTTGACAGAATGTGTTCCACTTCTCATTAGTTTCTATTTATAGAAGGAAAGAATGTAATGACACTAGGCAGTAATTAAAATCTATTACTGTTGTTCCCACCTTCCCTTTGAATTCACAGAGACAAGATTCACCCTAAGAATGGAGTTTTTTGCTGAAAAATGTCAGTATATGGAAATGTGTTGAGGGAGTGAAGGTAAACTTAGGTGTGTTTGTTTCTAAGGTTCCATCTGTGAATACTAGAAGTTCGAAAGGAAAATGAATGTTACTGACCCCGTATATTTACACGCATTTTTTTTCCTAGTTTGGGACATAATTAGAAACAACTGATGTTTTTTGTTTGTTTTTGAAGGCAGCTAAGCTACTACACTGGCATTAGTAGACACAGGAGGATTTTTAGTTTACAGGATTAGTGTTCAGATGTGGCAGCAGGACAATGTAATAGTTTGCAACTGCTGTGAATGAACCATTATGCTCCAGTGTGTAAATAATCTGCAAATTATGGAACCTTCTGCTCCGCTTCCCACTCCCATCCTGTCTAGGAAGCATAAACCCAGAATGAAAGCTCAGCGTCTCATCTCTGAATTATTAGGAGTGAGTAGGTTTCTAAATAACCTGTTTGGTTTACTGTGATACAAAATTGGAACAAAGAGATGAGAAAATGTGAAGATGACAGAAATCTCAAGTAATATGAGAAAGCAGAGAGCCACAATTTCCAGGCAGCACAGCCAGTTGGGGTGCTGTTCTGTTAGGTAGCTTGCTGTGCCCTACACAGTCAGCCATCCTGTGTCCTTGGCTCTTTTGGATGTCTGGTTGTTATCTGAATGCCTAACGAAAAGCTGTCTGCTTCAAAAAAATTATGCACCTATAGCTAAGTGCTCCATGCATGTTTAAATGACTTAATCAATGACTTGATTAATTTTGAGTATATGACTTGTTATCATTGTAATAATAAATGATACAGTTTGAGATACAGTGAAATCACCAAGGTGAGCAAATAAGAACTATGTTTTATTATATTTAATTCATTTCAAGGTATCCAGATGACATACACACTTCCTGGCAACATCCAACCTGGCCTGCTTTTACAGGGAGAATTGGAAATAACAGGTTTGTTTCCATAATTCAAAGTATGAAGTACATCACATCTCTAGTACTTTAGATCAAACACCCTATCAGGATTATGAAATGGCATGAAATAAGAATTGTCAAAGCTATGTAAATTTTATCATGTTGAAATTTCCAGCAATCTGCATCAAGCAAAAAAGCACAAGATAGTGGCTGTTTCTGTTTAACAGGAGTGGTAAAGCACATTTTATAGGGTATCATGGGTTTGCATATTTGGACTTCAGAGACAACTGTGCAAAGGATTTTTGTGTGAAAAGGGAATGTGGGCAACTTCAGGGGTAATAAGATAAATGTAAGATGTAAAAATAGGAATGAAGTTAAAGGTGGCACTTTGAGGCCTAGGTTAAAAACTAGTACCTAAGTACCTGAAATAACAAAGTTAAAAGCAAATGGTCAATCAAAAGGGACAGACAACTCCCAAAGGGAGTCAGATCTTAGGTGGACAAATTCCCTTCATGGTGTCATCTCAGCTAATTTGGTATTAGGCATCAGGGCTCTGTTTGGTCAGTGGATGAGTCTGTGGACAGAACTGCTCCCGTAGTGGTTGAAGAAAAGACCCATATACCATCTAAGTACTATACTGCAGGCTTCCTAACATTTCAGACATAGTTGAAAATTAGATCCAGACCTATTTGGTGAATGCCACAACAGAGGAAAATAAAGTATTTGATATTTTTGATCTAAATAACAGACTTATAGACATGTTAGAAAACTCCCTTGAAATGAGTACTGTTTAATGAGCTTTGTGCATGTCGTGGTTGCTGGAATGACTACACAGCACTGATGCAGTTCATAAACTACCACTTCTCAGATTTGCTTTTACATCTTTATAAATTGTCTTCCACAGTAAAGGTCATTCTGAAATTTCTTTGAAATCCTTTCGTTCTGAGAAAAGAGGAATTTGAGGATACAGTACATTTAATCTTTGATCTTGATGTTGCCAGTTATTTTCAGAGCCAGGAGACAGTATTACATAACCTGAGGCTGCAATAAAACTTGATGTTTTCTTCTACTTCCTCTCTAGAGGAGAGAAAGCATGACTGCATGGAGGGAATGTTCTACAGGGAAGCTACAGATTTCATGGATTCATTCTGCCTGAAACCCCCAGCAGAAGAAATATTTATATAAGAAACTACCACTCAAACACCAGCATTTCACTTCCACTGAATGCACAGGGAGATAGCTGGAAAGACAGTACCATAAACAAAGAGCCTGAGGGATGCTGGGAGGAATACAACATGCTTTATTGCTTGACTTCCAGCACTATTTTTTTTTTTTTTTTTAGGACTTCAATTTATTTTTGGATTCCTTTAATATTTTAGAAGATTTCATCAGTGAATATTTAGTTTTAAACCCCCAGGAATCCAATGTAAGTAACCAAGAAAAGACTAAAACTCACCCGGGTATGAGATCCTGGAAGGCAAAACATCAAGGAGCAGAAGTAGTATAGATCAAACCCAACTTCAGAGCTCAGTGTGATCAGCTACCAAATGTCATGTGCTTCAGAGAGCTAGGGCAGCTCAGTAAAAAAAGTTGTTGACTTTGAGCACAAGAACTTAACAAAGATACACGGTAAAAAGGAAATTGGCTTGCTGGATTTCAACATAGCCCGAAAATATCTCAATGAAGCAGTGTGGCTTATTGACTAAGGCATGAAAGAGCAGGCAAGGTATCTCAGGTATCTAGTCCCAGCTCTGACTGAACAGCTGGAGAGCTGTAGGATAGCTGTTCTCTCAACCCATCTTTCCTCCTGTGAAAGTTATTTGGAACATGTGTATACTGTGTGCTTCAACAACATCTGTCAGATTTTTCTCTAAACTTAGAGAGTGATTGGAAACTTAAAAAATTAACAATTTAGGTAATTATATAATATTTATGATTTATATTTATACTTATATAATAATTTTTATTTGGCTTCTCACACAGAAGAAAACTTAAAATTTTATTATTATTATTATTTTATTATTTTTATTATTATTATTTATT
>NW_010340906.1:38695-50109 GCF_000700745.2 Antrostomus carolinensis
ATGTTTCTGGTGATACTAAAAAGTACCAACGTAGCTATGGTCATGCAAGGAAGCAAAATAAAATAAACTCACAAATATTCCTATTTAAAATCAGAGCCAATAATCAGGGCTATAAGAATTGGTCTGAAGATTTCTGCATTTTTTCAAACATTTTTTTCTTAACATATAAAGGAAAAAACAAACTTAATTCAGTTCTGTCATGTTCATGTCCCCGGAAAAAGCAGGTTGTATGCTTTGAAAAAGTATTTTATACAACATAGAAACAAAGTGACACCTATAGATGATAAGAAAATTCAGAAAACATAATTTTGGAAATGTATAAAAACCAAGCATTGGTTTTGTAAGCATTGGGGCTTACAAAAAAAAAAAAAAGAATATTAAAGGTGACATATGCATAAGAAAGATTGTTTCATTGTAATCTAGGACTGGATCGCTGCACCTTAAACTGAAAAACTTGTCTGTATTCAGAATCTGGCTAGCCACTGAATGATATGGGTTCTTGAATTATTATGGCAATTCTGAACTTCATGATACACCTGATTCTTACAGGATACCCCTATGTAGTTGAAGGGTAACCAAAGAATTCATTTATTAATCAATTAAAATGTAAGTAAGTACATGAACCAGGTAGCGATTATGTCACTGAGAGAGACAGTCCACAATTTTCTATTTCTTTTATCAGTGACAGACACAGCTGGCAGCAACACATAAGTGCATTTTAAATTTTCCTTATTTGCCTCTGTTGAATATTGATTTAAAATGAAATTACATAGCAAAAGATAAGTCTGTTGCTTAAAAATTCATGGTTTTATCATAGTGGTTTTCAATGTTGAAAAGCTTGCAGAATTCTGCAGTGAATCCTCCCAATCAGCTTTCCACCTGTACTTGTTGACGTAAGTTCTTCAGAAACCTGTTGTTTGCCCAGATACACAGGTAAAAAGAGAGGATATTCACACACCTTCTAACACTAACTTCTTGTTTAAGATTTCCTAGTACTTGTGTAGGAATTCCAGTGCATATCTTAGTATTCATCTGCTTTAGCAGATAAACTTGTAAATTGGTTACACCAGGAGGAGTTGCTGTTTGAATGAGTCTTTAACATGTCTGTGTATCACACATAATGAGAAAGGAAGGGAGAAGAATAATACAGTTTTTGTAACTATTGATGAAGTTTTAGTATTAATCAGTTTCGGTTTTTTAATTTTTTTTTTTTATTTCAACAGTGATTACCATGGTAATCTCACTATCTGTATGTAGCAACGTATGGTCTGTTTGTATACTAGGAAAGTGGGCCCTGTGCTCCTTCTGCTAATGTTGTACAACACCTTCCTGAACCTGCAGCCAAATGTAGCTGCTGTCAGGGTTCTTGGTATCAGCACTATTCATTTATGGGCTAGGTAATTTTTTTTTTTACTTGCATCTAATGCCATGTTACTGTTTATAAATTGAATGATTACTTTTTTTGAGACATGGACGCTGGCAGAATGATTGCTAGAAACACTTGCCCAACAGAAGTACTGGTTCCTTGGACTGTCAAGTACAAGGAAGCTCCCTACCTATGCCTGTAACCTATAAAGCTACTTCAGTTTTGAGTCCCTCCCTGAGATGTTCTACAGTGACATAGTGATAGGTCTATGTAGGTTTTGTAAGGGTCTTTTTAAAGGTGGAAAAAAGTATACTTGATGTTTTCAGCTAATTGTTAACATATGACTGCCTAGATTTGAAGCTGATAGTTGTATTTAACTTCTACAAATAAGTTGAGTTTGGTTGCATTTAACTCTCATAAATAAAACCAGGAATTAAAATAACCCATGGTTAGTCCATGCTCAGAGTTTGGTCATTCTGATGAACTGTGTATTCTATTTTGCCAATTTATGCATGTCTGCATATAAGTATTTAAGCTTGTTTCATAGGTCCTATGCAGAATTTTGTCTTGTAAAATGTTTGTTTACTCCATAGCAGAGTAAACCTGGTTTGGACTGGTTGGAAGAGCACCTTTTGACCTAAGAGACTGATTGCAACTGAAATCAGTTTTCTAATCTGAAAAACAGGAATCATGAAGAATATGATGTGTTTGACTACATTGCTCAAAAGAACAAAACATTTTTCTTTATCTTGCATGGTCTGTTGAAGGCATGGGAAGAACAGCCTTCTCTGTCTCAGTGAATATATATATATCTGTTGCCCACCTCCTTTCCAAGCAGTATATGCTGTCTCACACAAGCACATTCTCTCCCACATGAGCTGTACTTTTCTCCTACTGTACATGCAAATGGCTATATCGGAGCAGGTTACTCCCGTTAAAGTACATGTTTCAGGCAGGTATGCACCTGCCTCAAGATAGCTGATGACTACTAGGATTTAGAGTTCTAGAGTTAGAGTTTGCCATGAAATGAGCTTAATAAAAGATAATTTATTTACCGTAGAATCATAGAATTGTTTAGTTGGAAAAGACCTTCGAGATCATCGAGTCCAACTGTACCTGTCCACTACTAAACCATATCTCTGAGCACCCCATCTACCTATCTTTTAAATACCTCCAGGCATGATGACTCAACCAGTTCCCTAGGTAGCCTGTTCCAGTGCCTGATAAGGCTTTGTAATATACATGACATGAAGTCATGTATAGTATATAGAAAATACATTACATATATGACTCTTAAAAAGCTTTTAAAACATTGTAAATCCTACACACAAAATCTTAGAATTATTTTTATGAGAATCTGGATCTTTATTTAGGGTCACTTGTTTGAGAGTAACTTTTTTAATGTCAACATTTTGTAAACATCTAAAATTCATTAGAGCCATACTTTAAAACTGTAACATCTAGGCAAGCCATTTACCTCTAAAACTTGTATTTTTCCATTGAGAAATGTGGAAGAATTTCAGAGACATTTTGTTCCATATTCTTAAGTTGGTAAACCCACTGGATTGCCAAATTACCTGGAAAAAAGTGCTCCAGAGTTCACATCTATGACTATTAAAAATAAGATATTCTGATTCATACTTGTGGGTTTCTATAAATACTTAGAACAATTTTAAATAAAAATATGACAAATGTATTTGTTTTGCAATTTGAGACATTTCTTTAGAAAAGGCATTTGTGGATTAATGTTTGAGAGGTAAACAGTATCCTCATTCTCATGCTATCAGTCTACCTGGGGACAATGCCTGCTCTGTGAGCAGATTCCAAATTGTTTCTGGTTTCTTAAGCATTTTGTCTCAGCAATGTGCAAATTAATCTTGTTCACCATCACAGCTAACATGTAACAGCAGAAACATCCTCTGGAAAAAGTAGGCGTTGCAAAATAGTCTAAGGTGTGTTTGGTGAGGAAATGAAATGGAAAAAAACTAGCTCCAATAGAAAAGTTATTTATATGCTAAGAAAGAAGATGGCAAATGTGTTTGGGTGTTTTTTTTAACCTCTTTATATTTCTAAGAGAATATTATTGACTTCAGGTAGACAATAAAATTGTTGGACAAAAGGAAAAAGAGGATGTCAAACTCAGAATCTCTTTAGCTATTAGAAGGGGGATAAATTATTTTCAGAATCAGAGAAGAAAAAGAATAAATAAAGGCACTGAAGTAGAAGGAAATAGATTATGGGTAAGATAGTAAATAAATGTAGACTTAAAACAGTAGAAGGTGCTGGAGATAGTGAGGTAGAGGAAGAGAGAGAAACTGTGAAAAATGGCAAACAACAAGATGATGTTCTGAAATTATAGTACCAAGAGTAAGAGAAACCACAGGTCTGCATGCAACAGGCCTGAAGGGAAGAAAAGAGCTGAAGAGGATGCTTAGTTTGAAGATCATGTCTCAGAAAAGATGGGTATGAATCATGAATAATTTATAAGCAGTATTGCCATTTGAAGTCAAACAGATCAAGCTTAGGATGTAAAAAAGTTATTTAAAGACTACTTGTACTATCTTGAAGTTTCAGTTACTAACTTCACAGGAATAAAGGTAGAGCTTCTAGGTGTGTGTAATCACCCTAGTCCAAATCCTACAAGGTATTTAAATGGCTTGGCTTTTTCAAGAGGAGACCTTTATGGAACTGTTTATTTCTCAAATAGACATATTCAGGAATAACGTTCACAGCTGTTATAAAACAGGTTCCCCTGGGAGTCTCCTTTCCACGTCACAGTGTGAATACCATCACATTGTACGTTTTCAGGCCAGGAAGTGCAACCTGTTAATCCTTCCTTAAAAGTGAGCTTATAGTACTGTGAATCCCATGGGTTATGTCTTTTTTAAAACTTTGCTCTTACAACATTTGAAAATGTTATATCCTGGAAAGCTTTTAGAAATGAACTGACAATTCTGGATCTGAATCAATGTGTGGCATGCAGAGAAGGAGGCATTTGGAATCCCACAGGACTGTAGTGAGGGAACTGTGGATTGAGCTTTACCATGTAGGCTGGAGTGTACCCCACCCATCAGTAATGTAATATGAAGTCACTGACAGTTGGATCTCTGTAAGGTCTCTTACATTGTTTTTTAGAAGTTCAGCTTCTATGTTTGTAACTCCACAGAGAGGTAAGGCTCTCTCCTCATTTTCAGAGGTGCAACAAGTGCTAGGTGCTAGAAAAAGTTAATATGTTCAAGAGACTCATTCACATTTATCTTTCTGTGGAGGTTGCTATCATAAGACTTCAGGGTTGAGATGGTAGGTTGGTTGCAGAAATGATGCAGTGGTCGCTCATATCGTGCAGGTGTAGCTTGTTATAGAGATTCTCTATGAGACAGTCAGTCATGATGTTACCCTATATACTGTAAGAGAGGATACTCAAAACCCTGGAGGCAAAGCAATAAAATTGCAAGCAATGACTTCTTACACCCAGCATAACAATATTTGCTTTGAAAGGGCTCATGAGTTTCCTGGAAGGGATGTGGATATTGAAATGCCATCCAGTTTCCTTCAAGAGACCAACATTCCCACCAGGCAAATGCAACACTCCTCCTCCAGGGCACTGCGCCCAGCAGCAGGTTTCCCTTCTGTACAGCTCTGCTGGCCCTGTTCCCTAGCAAGCACTTTGCCATTCATATGCACATACGGCAGGTGGGAGAGAAAAAGTAGCCAGAGCCAAGAGAGCATTTAAAATACTTCAGTAGAGTGAAAAAGAGAAGTCAGAGGTTTGATTTTTTGGTCATGACTTTCAGTTTTTACTGTGGAAATGACAGAAGTGTTCTCAAATTGCATCCCAGCAGTTTCCAGACAGATGAATTTTAAACATTTTATTATTTCTAGAAGTAGAACAAGTTCAAAAGAAGATGACTAATGGTAGTTTTTGAAAAACACATGTTTTACCAATGTTGTTTCCTCCCTATTCCTTGATCCTAACAACTTTATGTGAACACCTTTTTAAGCAAAGTGAATGTCTGGAAATGTGAACACAGGTGTAAACAAAATTCTCTCAACATGAAACAGTTTATTTGTTCTTTAGTTGTATTACCATGAGTTACCAACCCAGATCTTCAATTAAGATTCCACTATCATAGAAATTATATCTAGAAGAAAAAAGAGTTTGTATCCCCCAAATTTGTGTGAATCATAGAATTACAGCCTTGCCATATCAAAAATAATATTCCTCATTGCCCTTTTCTGAAAGGTTACTTTTTCCTTTAAATTTATTTTTATATTAGATTTTAAGGTTTTTTGCATGGATAGTACCTGTAGCACTGTATTCAGATAGGCATATTAACAATTGTACATTGATTTTAGCTACTACAGGTGGAATAAAGCTCACTCATTTGACTAACCTAGTCTGAAGTGTAGGCTCTATATGTGAAGAACTTTAGCTTGGGCTGAATTTCCTCATTTTCAGAGGTGCTAGGGTCAAATGCTACTTAAATAGCATTTCCATGTAAAACTTTTGTTCTCAAGTCTGATAGAGAATCTTAATAGAAAAGTTCAACGTATATTAGAAAATGGCTCTTTCTTTAATTCTACACACCAAATCCAAATTGTTTATCTGAACTGTGCATCAAATAATTGCTATTCTTCAACCTCCAAATATTAGGCTGAACATTTCTCAGATAATTTCAGTTTTTTCCTGGGATTTGAGGGACATAAAATACTACCCTACTGCTTTCCACAATATCAACCACTCCATACACTCTTCCTTCCAAGGAAGGTTAAGGCATGAATTTGGTGCTTTTTAGACCTAGAGAACACCTGTGAGGAATGCTTCAGCTGCTGAAAAAAGCTTAAATTGGCATTTACATGTTCATTAGACAGTAGGGAATTCTGCCATGAGATGCAATTCTATAAGAAATCAGCCCTTCTGCTCACAGAACTATTCATTTTTCTTATTTGATTCTCCCTAGAGAAAGTCTCTTATCACACCAGGAAGCAAAAAAACGACTTTAAACCTTTAAGGATGTGGCACTAGGAATGAGGTGGGCCAGAGAGAAAGAGATAAGAGGTACAGAGTATTTTCTTCCTTAATTAATCAGCCTCATCAGCACAGCATTATGTTTAGGGGGTATGGTTAATTGTAAAGCTACCTAATGAAGAAGAGGTGGACATCAAATCTGGCCAACTCAGCAGGGGAATGTCTGCTTGTGGTTGCTTTTATACAACTTGTTTCAGAACATAACCTGAGCTGTGGTAACTATTGCAAGTGTAAAATGATTCATCCTCCTGCACAGAATAGGCACTACCACTTCTGATGACATGCCATCTGGGTTATCCTAGATCAGCTGGCTGGTAAGAAGTTCAACATCAACAGTCTTAGTCATTACAAAACCCTGAAATAATGCTACCATGACCAATGGGGCTATGTTCTGACACAAATTGCTGGTACTTTCTGTGGGAGGATACTGTGGTAACCTTCCTCTCTGGAGCACAGGTGGGATTTGCTCTTGGCACATAAAATGAACCAGTTCACAAATTCAGAGAAATGTTGTGTTTCCACATTCCAGCGTTCAGAAAGTTGATCTTTTCCTTTTTCACTTTTCTTCTCTGATATAGAGCCATAATGGGGTATTAATATTTGCGCTATTCACTAGTAATAAATTCTCACAGTGAAATTATTTGCTTTTCTTGTAAACAGAGTTACAGCGTCTCTCTCAGAAATAAAGGTTATTGAAGTTTTCCTATACCTACACTTGAAAGTCTACTTCTTTTTTTTTCTGCAGTATTGCTAAATCGACATACAGTTCTTGACAATTATTTTTGAAAAATAATAAGAAGTAACTTCTTTTCTGCATATCCAATAACATTCTTGCTTTTCCCAGGACGACAACAAATGGTGAGAGTTATTCAAGAAATCTTATTTCAAAGCTAAAATCCTTAGCCCTAGAGCAAACATAGCCAGAGTGACAATATGTTGTTATGAATTGTCCTGATTATTGCTATCGCACTTGTACAACCAAAGTTAAGAAATGCATTTCCAAGATACTGCTGTTTTGCTTTATGGTTTTGTAACTGGAGCAATCTAAGAGCTCTGTTCCAGACCACTAGTTTTCTACAATGATACAATAAAGGAAATTTTGGTGAACTACAAGGGTGATTGGAATTATGCAAACTTATTTTATTTTGTGTTTAATAAATGTTACTGGATCACAGCAGAAAATAATCTAAGAAATCACTACAAGTTCTTTAGTGACTGTACATTTTTTGTATTTTGCATAACTAGAGAAGGGATATTAAGTAAGGTGAAATAATTACTGCTATCTGTAATTTGAGTGAACAGGGTGTGAATTTATTTTAGGGATTTTGGAGGGGGCAGGGGAAGATAGTTTGTTTTTTGGTTTAACCTATACACCCACAGAACAGAAGTGATCTTGAATGACTGATTGTTACCTACACAGTACCTTCTCTTCAAACTCATATTCTCAAGATTAAAAGAGAAGAAATTGTGCTGCAGTCTACAAGAACACATTGTGATAGTCAGGTTTTTTCATCATTTTCTCAATTCTTAGAGCTATATACAAGACAGAACAAATAGTTTGCTGACTAGTTTCATTATCATTTTTAGTCACTAGCATTAAGTTGCACAAAGGGTGCATGTGGTACTTTATGCACTATATATTGAAAAATATTTTTAATTTCTCTTATGTAGGGCATGATGCAAGAAAGTATTATTACGTAAATTTTATCCTGCAGCTCTTTAGCCTTAATTATGCAGTCTTCTTGAGAGTACTAAAGAACTCACTTAATAGACTGCATCACTTTTTGATAAGTGGCATATTTATAGCTTCTCTAATGTACATCAAAATGAGGACGATTATGCCTGGCTTAAAGAGGCGATGTTAAATCACACTCTATTTACAATTAAGAATTTGTTTTAACAATGAAAATAAGAGAGTTAATGTTTGTGAAACATAAAATAGTAATGATAAATACCTGAACATTATTACCATGCTTAACGTTAGGCTATTATATTTGTCTGTGAGAATGTGTTGTCAACATTATAGGATGGTTTTCTGGAGTTGTAGATAACATGTATCTAAAAATGTAAGAATGTTTTATAATCACAAGGTACTGCAGAGAATTTTAGAAGTTTGTACATACTGTATACATTTTTGTTTAACACCCTAGTCTATTTTCTTTTTGTTTCTCTTATTTTATACAAAAAATGAAAAATCGAAGCTCACTGGGAAAGATCTCTTTAGACTTAGTGGTGTTAAATTAGTTTCATTTGCTTTTTACATGGGATATTTAGCTGGATTTGAGTATTATTAGTTCCCATCAATGCCACCTGACTTGAATACTCCTGTTATGCAGACTTGTATGTCTTGATTCCATTCAACCTTTCAATATCTATCTGTTAAAATACGCTGACAACCTCCCCTAACAAAACATCTTAGATATGTAGGTTACTAAAAATTCTACGTAATAACATGAGATTGAGAAGCTAGAAATTGCACTTGCAAACTGAAGGGATATAACTGTGTAAGAACAGCCTTAGAGGCATGTATTTATTATTTAGGGCATATATGTGCCCTAGGCAAGTCCAGACTTATTTCAAATGGACTTTTCCTACACTATATGCATCATGAACATTAAGATGTCATCACTTTCAAACATCCTTAACAAATTTGTTTTTCTCCACTGAAAGAGCAAGAAGATGAGAAGTAAGATAAGACCCAGGGAAAAAATTGTGAAAGAAATTATCTTAAAATCATTGTACTACAAATATATTTTTTTTAACACAAAAAGGGTCTAGAAGTGAAACGCCAATGAGGAAACGTACCATCAGTGTTATGCTGATCAATTTACAGGTTACAGAGATTACCTCATGACTCAATAGCTGAAAAGGTGAAGTACTTGGGAACCCTCCAATTTATCACAGTGTTGCTTGAGTTTAATTATTTAAACAGCACAATAAAACATTTATTTATTTAAATCAATAATTTAAACATACTTATTCACTATGAAGAAAACTCGCATAAAAAAATTCTTAATATACAGAGTTATTTTAATGCTAAAGTAATTGTGAATAGATCTTGTTCTTTAACTATTAAGCCATTGTGTCTAATCCCTTTGAACCAAAGATTTCTTGCCACAATTTATTATAATTAGATCTAGCTACAGTTGCAGAGAGTGGAATTACAGTGATTTTCTCTTGTGATATTGCAACAGTTTTTGTGAAAGTCAATCAGTGGAAGGGGTATGATGATTTCATTACCAAAAAGGAATTTTAAAAGGGAATTGGGATGTTAATATGCTTTGTGTCTCAAAGAGTCATTATTACTTATGAAAATATATTCATAAGGGCATTAGATGCATCATAAAAATTTATGTGCTTAGTTATTTGCAGGAAAGGCTTTAAGACATAGAATCACTCTGTTAGCTTGCTGATTTTGTAATAAAACTAAAAACATTCAAAATTATATTTTTTCTTTATTTTTAAATAATTTAAATTTCCTAAAAGATCTAATTATTTTCTTGCTATTAAATGAACAAATATTATTTCTTAAAGCCACTGTGCTGTTATATCCACAAAACTATTACAAACCCAATCTTGCCTTTAACATCTGTGCTTTTGCTATTACCCTGCATTATGTACAGTGGAAATGCTTGTAAGATTCCACATTATCCTTTATTTTCTGGTTACTTGTATTAATCCTTTTTATCCTTACCTGACCTTTCTAAAGCTCAGTTTAAACTGTAGCAAGCCATGCTTTCAGATATGTCTTCAGAAAGACTAACTCAGAAAAATAAACTTGACCCTCAAGAGTCTTTGTTCAATTGGCAAGTCATACTGGGGTGGTTTGAAAGAGGTTTCAGGCTCCAACAACCCTTTTCTTCAGGGTCAGTCATGATTTCGCTTTACTGGGGTAAATCAGTTAACGTCGAGTCTAGAAAAAACTGAGAGTAAAAAACAGCTTTAATTACTGTCACTGGAATTTTAAGAAAGCCTTTAATGCCTTTCAAAAGATAAAAATAATAATCAAAGAGCCTTTCAACTCTTTAGGTGATTAGTTAGAAGCAGGAGAACTTGAATGCCTAAACCTAAAGATATACAGATATAGACCTGAACAGAAAAGTCAGTTTCTTTCAATCTGTAAGAATTTAATCATATTGCTTCCACTTCCACTATTCCAGGAATAGTGTTGTTTTGGGGTTTTTTCGTGCCCATTAAACCATGAAGATCTAGCCTGTTACTGTGAAAGAAAGAGCAAAGTAAAGGAGTCTTTGTGCTCTGGATGCTTTTTTTTGCATTAACACCAAAGCGATGATAGCCTTTCAATCCTCGGTCACAGCTCCATCACTGCTGCCCTGGCTCGGTGGTTTTCACTGGTTGCCATCAAGCTCTTTGCAAGGAGTCTTACAGCAGCTTACAACATTATGGAAATATATTTCATAGAATAGTTTGGTTGAAAAAGACCATTATGATCATCTACTCCACTGTAAACCTAGCATTGCAAGTTTACCACTAAACTACTAAACCATGTACCTAATTGCACATGTGTACAACTACACTTGCCACATAAACTGGAGACGTCCTTTTTATTGTGGTCATAATTGAGCACAGAGCAGAAAAACAGGCCAAAACTAGTTATTCATTATATGTATTACTTGGATCTACAGGCTTTCTTTTTGGATATATCATTTGTGTTAAATTCCCTGCTCCTCAGCCTTATACTGTTAAGGTGACATGGATTTTCCTATTGATCTGCTGTCACAGGAATGGGTCCGTAGTGATTTCAAAAACAACTACAGACCAGAGGATGAACAGAGAAGTGTTTGGTTGAATAAAAAAAGTGGGAAGGCATTTGTGCAGATTTTGTTAGGTCTTTGGGGATGCTGCCAAGGACTGAAGCAGCCAGTACAGAAGAGACACAAATGCAGTTGTCTCGAATCCTTCCCAGCCATTCCAGGAGGCATCTCTGTCCCTCTTGGCTGCAACTCAGTTGTCCAGTTTCCCTGGAAGCCTTCACAGAATCACAGAATCACAGAATGT
>NW_010340907.1:0-2670 GCF_000700745.2 Antrostomus carolinensis
GCCTTGGGCCGGACCGGGGTCCGGGGTCCGAGATCCGAGGTCCGGGGTTTGGCTTTGCGCCTGGGAACGGGGCCGTCGGCCGGGAGCGGGCAGCGGGCAGCGGGGAGGCCCCTCGTGTGTAACAGGATTATCTTTGCCATTTCAAGTTCCATACAGCATGTAATTTATTTTTAATTAGGATTAGATCGCGCAGGGAAGGAGAGCAGACCTTTCCCCCCTATATCACCCCCCTCCCCGCAAAGGCACGGCTATTCCACGAGGAGTTCTTATTCTTTATAAAAAAATCAATCAATCGATAAACCAGGACCTGTGTTCACCTCCCACGCACTTTGCAGGAGAAAAGGGTGCAAAGGGCTGTATTTTCAATGTGTGCTCAAGCATCCGCATCGGAAGAGGCTTGGAAATCCATCCCTTTTCCCATCCACCCGGTCCCCACCCAAACCCATTCTTAAGAGGGTCCCAGTGGGTTCTTACTCCTCTTGCCTTCTTTTTTTTTTTTTTTTTTTAGAGGGCAAAATGCTCTTTCTGTTTTCCTGGGTTATTCTTTTTCCACAGTCATGACTTTGAGTTAAAAAAAAAAAAACAAAAACATATCAGTCACTCCGCTGGAGCAAAACCTTCCCCCTGATAGTTTGGATAGAGTCCATTACAGAAATGTTCTGAAAGGCTAGTGAAGAATCCCGTTTTACAGCTCAAAAATAAACATACGGATCAGCTGCATTAAAAGCACTTCTTTGAAATATTGTGGTTAAACAGCCCAGATTGGTTGATTGCTCCATGCGGGGACATATGTTCTTGCAAACTGTGCGTATTGTTACTAATGGGGATTCTCACACCACAGCCTTTCCTTTGAATCTGAGGCACTGGTGGTTTCTCTGGAGCTGTTGCAAGGTTGTTTTAATAATTTACCAGCTCTCTTGCACTTGGTGTTGTTGTGGAGACTCAGAGCCTGCTAAGAACGAGGTGTTTTGCAGTGTCCAGAGGTCTGATCTCTGCTGCCAAGCTCCTTCCTGTACCTCTTAGACACAGAAATCAAAGCTGCTCCCAGAGGTGGGTGTCAGGCAAAGGAAAAAGCAAAAGACTCCCCCACTCATCCCTGAGAGTCTGAATCCCTGGGTAATGTGGTGCTCCCAAGGAGTGAAATCTCTCCTAGATAACCAGCCTGGTGTCAACAGTAACCAGGTCAGAGTAATGTCCAGCAAATCACTCCAGGTTCACTTTTTTAGCTTTACATTTACTTTTTCCCCTTAATTCTGATTCAACTCTTAGAAATAAAATTTGTGGGTGCTCTTCCCCTTTACCCAGATGGTTACTGCCTGTCCAAGGGGGACAAAAACCCACAAGCTCTTCCTCCCCTTCACTCCTCTATCTGAGCACAGGCACTTAGGGCTCTAGCCCTTGTCACCATTACCTACAGCACAGTGAGTTTGATGATGTCCCACGGTGTTGGTGTCTGCGGTGCAACTTTCCTCCTCTCAGCAGGTGCCTGGGATTTTCTCCAGTGACCTCTGTCGATGGAGGTAAGCTGGAGAAAAGGAAGGTAAGACTCCAGCTCAGTACTGAGGACCACAAACCTTGAGGGAGGATGTGCAGCTTAACACGCGGGGCAGTGGAAGCAAGCCAGGCTTTAAGAAGAGATGACTGTGTTACATGTGCTTCCCCTTTCCCAGGAGATTTTAGGGGAACCAAGGTCTAGCTATTGAAAGTCTCCCTCTCCTTGGCCCGATCTCCTATCACACATCCTGCGTGGTGACTGCATGCCCTCTGGATGTTGGGGTGGAATCCATTAGTAGCACAAGCCCTAGGGTGGTATGACTTTGCTGGGCTTTGCTGAACCTGGCAGGGAGTGGGGACACCAGGCTCTGTGGGCATCATCTCCAGCTGGTCCTGCTCACCTAGATACCCAGAGGGTCAGGCCAACTACTCTCCAGCAGTGAAGTTGGGATGCAACAGGTTTCCCCACCCCTCATCTCCAAGCCTGCAGGGGAGCAGCACAACCTCCCTCCCTGGAAACCCATCTCCACATCCCATCTCCACGTTCAGCTCCTGCCCCTTTCTTCTTGGGCATGCCAGCAGGCTCGGCTGCCTTGGAGTGATCTACAAAAACAAAAGAATTCCTTCTGCTTCACAGCATAAACAATCGCCCCTGTTTAATCATTTTGCTGCAACCAAGGAAGTGTGGGTTAACCTGTCAAGCTCCACAAGCCCAGGCTGACCAAAACCCCTGGAAAACAAAAGAGTGGAACGAAGCGGCAAAGGGTTTTGTTGCTCTATGACTGTTTGTGGTGGAGGGTAGCACGCGGCATTGTGCTTCTGTCTCCGGCCACACAGGCTATAGAAGACAGAGGCTGCAATCCTTCCCGTGAGCTGCGGGTTGGTACCAGGGTTATAAATCATCCCAATCACTTGTTTGTTATATTTTCTTCAAGTGCTTCCCTGCCTCTATCTCCCCTCTGTGAAATGTGGGTTAGAAGAAAGAGTTTGTCTTGCAGAAGAAAGAGATTGCATGCCCATACCCCCCACCCGGCAAGCAGTTTTGATTCCACAGGGAATTTATTTTTTAATTGGATTAATTTCTAGCCTCTCCCGGAGTAGCAGCTGGGGTCTTTGATTCAAGAGGTTAAAACAAAGGGGCGTGAAACAAAAGACCAGCTCTTTGCATTCCCTACA
>NW_010340907.1:2686-9331 GCF_000700745.2 Antrostomus carolinensis
CAGTGTGGGCCTCGTGCACACTGCCTGGAGGTATCCTGGAGCAGTGCATTCCTAAAGGTCCCCCCGCATGGGCCTCAGCTGGGGTCTCCTGTAGGCTTTTTTGGGGTGCTTCCTAGTCTGTTTTGCCTGCAAGATGGCTAGAAGTGAGATTTTCCTATCCCACAATCCAGCTCATGGTCCCACATAACCTTACCCTTTGGTGCAAAGAAATGGAGCCCGGGCTGGCACTTCTGTTGTCCCTCCCTTCTTCTGCCCCCACTTTTCCATCTCTCTTTACCCTCTACTTTTTCTGCACCAGAAGAGATAGATGAGGTCTTTCAGCTGCTAAACTGCAAGGCAGGTGCCCAGATTCAGTTCTCGGCTCTCTCATCTGGAGCAAACTAATGAGGTTCAGCCCCATCAAGGTCTGGGGTATTTAGTTACTCAACTGCCATTGAATACCATGGGAGTTGGGCATATTTTAGCCTGGATGAAAGCTTGAGGTTCTCTCTGACTCAGCCCCTCACATCCACGAAGCATTTCTGTATCTTACAGTGGTGGTGTGAAGACAAATGAACTGTGGACTGATGGTGCGTTGGACAGATGACAGCTCAGGTCCTGCTGTTTGCCCACCATGAGGACCGTTAGGAGATCAGAGATGCCCTTAGAAGGAACAATGTTTATTATACAGCTCCTTTCTGGCTATTTTGCCCCAGTGCCTTTGGTTTCAGGGAGTGCAGGTAGCAGAGTATTGATGCCAGGCTCTAATGTAGACCTTTAGAAGAAATGCCTACCCTCTCCATAGCTTGGGGTCTTGTCACATCGCTGGGATGTTAAAGAGGGGAGCTGCATGGCTTCTCTCCCTGGCTGTTATGAACTGGTGTTCCCACTCCATGCCTGCTGCCATGCACCCGGCTGGGACGTCTTTCATACCACTTTGAAAGTGCCCGGGCTGGTATATTTGGCTTTCCTCCAGCAGCTCCTTGTTCCCTCCTGGGCCTCGTTCACACTCTCCTCCTTGAAGGACTGTTTGGGATTTTAGACGCTTAGAATGATGGATGGGCAGAAGAAATCCACCTCTCAGCTACCAGGAAGATGTACAGTCCTCTGTGAATACTTATGTGGGTTGTGATGGGCTCCACTGATTTCTCTGAGAGGCAGCTCCCTCGCTATTTGGTATGCAAGGTCCTTTTCTGAACGTCCTTCTGCTGCCCTTGGGCACCCAGTGCCGCTCACCCAGTGTCATCCACCCAGTGCCACACTGTGCAAGCACAGCCACATCACTCCTTGGGCTCTGACTCCTTCCTACAGTTTCTAAAGTCCTTGCCAGTCAGATCATACCCTTATATAAGCACAAGGATAGTTATATACATGCCAATATATTGTTACCAGGCTGGTAAAAATATCCTCCCCATTTCTCTGCTGTCTCTATATTTTCGGTCTTACTCGGCACACATGATTTCTTGCCACCCCGCCCACTGATACATCCGTGGGACAGGAAGGGACACTGGGAAGCAATCCTTGTTGAGGTCCTGGAAATGGAGAAGTTGTGTTAACATGATGCCATGCTCAAGCTTATTAGTCCAGTGTCACAGTGGGGTTAAGAGCTTGGGCACAGTGCCACAGCTTCTGATTCCCAGACTGGGGGTGGTTTGCAGGTTGGTGCCCTGGTCTGCTCCTGGTTGTTTCCTGGAGGATTACGGTGAGGGACAGCATGGGGGAAAATGCGATGGAGAGGCAGGGACTCAGCCTTGTGCCTCCATCTCGCCTCTCCTTCTCCCTCCTCTTCCCCCTCTCATCCTCCATCTTAATCGCGCCTTGGTTTGCAAGGTCAGAGCCCCCCAGCTGTGAAGGACTAAGTCTCTTCTTCTCCCGACCTCCTGAGGGGCAGCAGGCTGCGAGCAAGAGCGTGCCGCGCCTCACTTCTGTCGAAGACGCTGTGAGAGCCGGGGAAGAGCCCAGACGCAGGCGGCTGCCGTGCTTGGCCGCCTGCCAGGGCAGGAAACCTATTCACTGCCGGGGAGCTGGCAGCATCCTCCCGCAGCCGCCTGCCTCCGAGGGCTGGGGGTCTGCCCAGCCCCCCGAGGTTTATTTCAGCATGGCGAGGAGCCCCCCCGGGACTGAAGGCAGAAGGGGAGCAGTGGTGAGTTGGATCAGACCACTCCCCTTCATCCTGCCTTTGGTATCATCTCCCTTTCCTATCTGCAGGTGGGGCGCAGTTCAGCCTCCCTCTCTGTCCCAGCCTTTAACGTGCTGGGTTTGTTCTAAGGACCGATTTTAGCTCTGGTGACTGCCAGCCTGGTGCTGCCTGACATGCAGCCAGCTCTGGGCAGAGCAAGGCAGGGAAACTGCACGCAACAGTAAAGAGGAGGGTGGAGAATTAACACATCCCATTACAAGAAATATTCCTAAATCATTTAGGTGCTCTTAAGTATTTCACACAGGAGTGTTGCTTTATGGTTTTCTACTACCACATTTTGCTGCATTTCATCAGTTTGGGGTGTTTCTCACGATGAGATCAGACTGCTTTACGAGGCCACGGGAAGACTTTTCCCATCAGTTTTTTTTTTTGTCTGAATCTGCCATTCTTTGACCTTTGCAGGACTTTGACCTCCAGAGCTACAAAACGTTCCTGTACTCGCTGCCCATCTTTCATGCACGACATTTGCTCATTCTCCACGTACTCTTGGCTGAAGGGGTCTAGCTGAGGAGGCACAATGCTGGCTCTGGGTGATATGACCTGGGACTAGAGCTGGTGGCCTGATGGAGAGGAGCAGAGCTATTTCCCGTGGTTGAGGGACACATCTGTGCCATAGCCCAGAGTGGTGTGTTTGCCTGTCTTTAGGAGACAGCCAGTCAGTCCCGAAAGGCCACCCATCCCTCCTGCACCCATAAATGTGCACCACAGCAGGATAAGGCAGCAATCTGGGAACCACTGCAGTCTCTACAGCTCTATCTGTGACACTGAATAAAATGCTCCATACTCTAGCTCTGCTTAGTTTACTTCTGCAGACATAGCCTGTGATGATATGGCCCTTTTCCAGTTTGGGGGGAATTACCTGTTTGCCTTTTCAAGTTTAACCATCCGGTGCATTCACTTATTTAATTCACTTTTTAAAAAGAGATGCACAATTTTACATGCCACCCAGTGTCTGTGGTTTTTGCATTTGGAAGTACAGACACCAGCACACATTTCACATGTGATCTCCAGGAAAAAATAATCATCTGGCCCCAAAGTCTGCAGAATTCTGTTCTGAAAAGTTAAATAAATTGTTGTAGCTTTTTAAGTGCTGTAATAAATGTGTGCAATGATCTTGCAAAAAAGCTTGAGGCTTAGAGAATAGGTGCTAAAGAAATGCATCAAATTAGACCAAAAAAGAGGCATAAAATCTGTGTTATCCCCAAAAAGAAGGGCTGACGGCTCAAGCAACTTTTCTGTTTGCTGCTGTACTAAACATCAGATATGTGTCTCTGCCTAAAAGAATTTGCATCTCTGCAGTGAGCACATCTAAAGGCTTTGTTTTGCAGGAGAGTTATGTGGTGGTGGGTGAGAAGTAGAAAATAATGCAATCGGGCACGGTTTGTAAGCGAAGGGTCACAGATAGGTGAAGCCTTGCAGAAGTTAAGACTGGAAAACAACCATTTGGAGATGCTCCTGGAGCATCCTGAATGCTTAGAACTGGAGTGGTTTGAGTTTGCCTCAGCAGCATTATGTATGTGTATGTATGTGTTATATATTATAATGAATATGCTAATTACAGGAGATAGTTTATAATATATGTGTATTATATATAAGTGCCTCCTCAGTAGGCTAAAATAATGCCGTGAGAGTCTAAAGAAATGTGAAATCTAATTACTGTAGCTGTGTAAGTGAAGTAATGAGGAGCCTGAGAGTGTGACTGATAAGCAATTAGATACTAGACTAATGAGCAAGCTGTCTACAGTCCATCAAAAGAGTAAAGGAGGCTTGTGCAAGACACCCCTGGCATTGCAAGGAGGAAGATATAGCATATCCAAATGCTGCTTTCCAGGATACATAACACAACACGAACACATGATGCTCGCTAATGACTGGAGACTGTGTGCTCAGCTCAGGAATAATGTCATCAACCAGTTAAAAAACATGTGTCAGACCCACAGGAGATGAAGAGAGTGAGAAGTACAAAATATAAAGGACTGCAAGTATGTGTGGGAGAGCTGCAGCTTGGATTGAAGGTGCTGGGTACGTGACTCCCCAGTACTGGGTTTGCTGTATTATCTTATCCTAGAGAAAGCAGCCGGGGTGAGAAATGGGTGTCAGGTTGGGTCATGCGGGTGGCAATGTGAGGTGGGTCCCAGCAGAGCTGGGCTGGGACAGGGCAGCGGGGAGACGGGCAAGGGGAGCAGGAGCAGAGCTCATGGGCGCACTGGGGGATGGCACTCAGGGCTCTCAATGTCCTATAGGGAGTCCTGTAATAACAGTTCATACATTGTATAAAAGACTGTCTCCAGGAGCTTATTCTTCAGCAAGCATTAACTGTTTAAGCTGAAATTTTCCAGGCTAGGTGTCTGCTTCAGGCTGTTGGTTCTTTCTCAGAGAAAGTTTCAGCTGAAGCAGTTCAGCTATCTCCAGAAAGGAGGTTAGGATAAATTTATCCCAGGCTTTTTTTTTTTTTTTATGGTTGTTTTGCCTGCGGGATAAATATCCAGGCTCTTCTCATTTTCTTTTCCTTTTTTTTTTTTTTTTTTAAACCATGTAGTTTTGATGGTTTCATTTGAGGATTTGAAATCTTACAAGATACCCTGCTAAAGCAAGTGACTTGTGCCATTTTTGTGAGCATTCAACCAAAATGGGCCATACATTTGAAACACTGCAGCCTGCAAGTGTTAAGTAGAGTAGAGATTAAGCAGGCAGATCCCCCCCCTAAATTCTACCTGCAGTGAGTACACCATGACTTTATCTGGGACTGGCTTTTGTTTTAAGTACAGGCTGGGCAGATCCAAAGGCCAGAAAGCAGTTTACATCTCAGGCAGGTGGAGAAGGAAACTACTGGGTTTCAATGAAGCAGGGATGAAGGTTTGTAGAGAGGAAACATAGAAGAGTCTGTTCCAATCATAGTACCTTTTATCTTAATCTGCCACAACCTTGGATTGCTGTTCTGGATATTTGTGAGGCAAAGCCAGCTATTCCTCTGCTGTGAGGAAACAGCCATCAAAACCCACTAGTAAAATATGCCTTACTCTTTTGGTTTCAAGAAAAGTTGGCCATGATAACCCAATGTTGTTCTCGGCTCTATGCCTCTTCGAATGGGGCATAGTCTCTGTGATGGATCTAAGCCTTGCAACCTTGGGGATGATTGCTGAAGAGCTGGTACTAAAGTTATGCTTTTCCAGCACCTGTATCTTAAAGTCTAGGGAGACATGCATAGAGTATCATGGAGTTTGCAATGTCAGGCCCTCCAAAGTGAGAAGAAAGCAGGCCTTGAGTGTTTTAGCTTAGGTGTGCAAAATTAGTAGACATTAATCTATTAACCTGCATCTCTTTCTGCCTCTGCCCATCACCTGTAATGCAGCATTAATAATACACCCTCCTTCCACAGGTTAATGATGGAAATAAGATAATTAACATCTGTGAATCATTCTAATTTAAGAGTGAGGAAGGCCAAAGAAAAGTCTATGAGAAAATTATTGCTTCCATCCTGAGCAGGACTTGAGTGGTGTGAGGAAAACTGCGTCGTGGAGCAAGGACTCAGAACACAACACTGAAGGGAATGAGGGCTCTGGGGTCTGTGGAGCAGAGCAGGAGTCTGGTGGAGAAATATCACTTCATTGTGCAAATAAGTATTGTATCACAGCGTGACTGGGGCTGCAAAGACCACCTTAGGCCCCATATTTCCTAGTTTAAAGTGCTTGACTTTGCAGTCTTGCTAACACACTTCCAATGCAGTTCTCTTGGGTGTCATAACCATTGAAATATATAGGTCTGTGGAGGGAGAAGCCCTCTCCTGTATGTCCTGTAATCACGCAAGCTGCCTGTGGCATGATGGGGGTTTAGGTCAGTGATTGCTCATTCAGCAACAAACTTTGTCTGCCCAGGTGGTGACTTCTTTGTTCACTGTCCTCCAGGTATGCAGTGGCCTTCTTGGCTTCCTTTTCCCCACAGCTGTAAACCTTCTCTTCTCCTTCCTTGGTGAGGAAGGAACCACTGCATGGGGCTCCCTCATTTTACTGTCTCAGGAACGTGGTGTTTGAGAATAAATAGCACCAAAGCATTCTAGGGGGACTGCAGCTTTTTGAGGAGGAATATGGGCTTCTAAGGCAGTCAAAGGCTGAAGACCCAGGTGAGCCTTAAGGCTGTGAGGAACTAATTTTGGGCAGCCAAAAATGATGCTCAGGCACAGTTTCCTTAGATCTGCCTCGTGGGTTTGAAGATCTAGGTTATACGGCCATGCCATGCCCTCTCTGTGTGTTCTTGGGTGAGACATCTCCTTGTCTTACAGTTGAAATAATACACCACAGAGGACAGTCTGTGGTTAGGTCCCTTAGAAATGCTGCAGTGAAAAAAAAAAATCAAAGCTACCTATTTTGTTTTTCTAAAAGCCTTCCAGATACCCGAAGTCTCAGTGAAGTCACCATTGGTGGGAATTTCATCTAGAATGACTCTTTTGCAGAGGATGTGGGTAGGGA
>NW_010340907.1:9366-19125 GCF_000700745.2 Antrostomus carolinensis
GGCTGTCAGTGGCAGGGCAGATATTAGTGGCAGGGGAGGAGGCAGGTAGGATTGTTTGTATAGGGAGAACATATCAGGGAGATGGTGGGGTGGAAAAACTTGGGGTAAGCAAGCAAAGGTGGGAGAGGGGGACAAGGTGAGGGGACTGGGTGGTAAAGGGAGTTGCTGGGAGGATTTGAAAGGGAAAAGATCAGGGAGAAATGTGGGTAGACTCTAGAGGGAAGAAAGAAGGTTGTGAGATGGAAAGTCTGGAGTGTAGGTTTGAGGAGTGTTAGGGGCTTTGAGAAGGCCAGTGGAGCTGAGGTCTTGGGTGAAAGGCCATGGGGGAGATGTGGTGAGAATCCTGGGGTCAGCAGTTAGAGTAGGGGAGCCTGGGAGTTGTGGTCTGGGAGTAGCTGGGGAATTTGAGCTCTGAGATGGTTTAAGAGGTCTGGGGCATCAGAGATTGGGTACGGGCACTCTGTGGGAAGCTGAGGGATCTGGAGCAGGAAGGGCTGAAGAAAAGGGGCTTTGCTTTTAGGGGACCGCAATGGTATATATAGGGCTGAGTTTCTGGAAAAGGAGGGATTTTTGGATGGCCACCAACAGGCATCACGGTGTCCTGGGGTGCAGGCCAGGTCATGAACCGGGGACTGCTCCCAGAAGGCTATTGCATGTCTTTTTGCTGTCAAAAATATGGTAATCCTAAACATGCAGTGAGCTTCATCCATGCATGCATCATGCAGCTGGACTCTCATGTTTGTTATATCACCTGCACATATCATTTATCATTAATTGGGGAACAGACCTGTCTGGATATGTCCGTGCCTCAAGCGAGTCACTGGGCGATCTTATTAATATAACAAATTCTCACCTGCTCTCTCTGCTCTCCTTTCTGTGGCTTATCCTGCTTTCTTTCCACCTCCCATTGAGACAGTGATTGGAGAGACTTTCCAGTGGCTCCATGGTGTGTCTAGCTTGCTGTTGAGAGTAACCCTGAAAAAAGCAATGGGTACTCTTGCAAGCAAATGTGCACTGCAGTACAAAGCATTTAATGGGGAGCTCTCTTAGGCTGCACAATGTGTTGTTTAGGGC
The DNA here is from genome assembly GCF_000700745.2 of Antrostomus carolinensis. Classification (NCBI taxonomy): domain Eukaryota; kingdom Metazoa; phylum Chordata; class Aves; order Caprimulgiformes; family Caprimulgidae; genus Antrostomus; species Antrostomus carolinensis. The sequence goes on from NW_010340907.1 coordinate 10,441, forward strand.
TACGGTGTCAGGACATCAGGAGCAGCTGTAGGATGGATGGCTCTCAAAAGCACATACGCAAGCTCAAACCCTGCATAGCACGTTGGCTGCCATCCTGCATTGAAGAACCATGTCCGACCTAATGATGCTGGTAACATAAGCTGTCCTCCTAGCCTGTCCTTTTCAGTTTGCAGTATTTCACCTGAAATCCCTCTTTAATCATAAGCAGATAAGAAATTACTGATTACAGAGTGCCATAGGTGTACATGGTGCTTTATGAACATATGAGGAGTAAGATTGCTGCCCTGAAGAACTTACAACTGGATTTAGACAAATAAAATAGGAAAGAAAAAAAAAAACTATCTGGGTTGAAACTTTGAGCAGACAAATAAATGCCTGTATGCAACTGCATCAGTTGCAGCACATGGAAATATTGTCTTTTTTTGATTCAACAGTTCAGCTGTGTCACATCTACTGCTGAAGCTGACAGACTTAGTTCCTTACGTAGAAAATGCTTATATTTTAATGCTTGTTATGTCATGAATTATTAAACCAATTTAAATGTAAAGATCAACTGAAAGGACAAACTTATGTTTAAGGATGACCTGCAGCATCTAAAATGGAGACACTGACCAAACTAGTAGAAGCAAGGTCAGATTTTGTTTAGTTCAGATAATGTATGCCCAAGTTGTAATGCTGATGTAATTTATGTTGCATTTAGTGCTTCATTTCCTATGAAATTTAACTGTGCAACAGTGTGATATGAGTAATATTTTAAGACAAGGTTTTTATAGATGATGCTTGTAGCTAATATACACAGAGCTTTTACTAATCTTTCTTGAGAAAGAAAGAAAAGGAGGAAGAAGGAGGGAAGGAAGGAAGAGAAAAGCACAAGGCAATAGCCATGTAGGATTGCATCCTTTTTATCAGGGGTAACATTTTGCTCATTTTATTTTTTTCACTGTATTTTTCCTGAAAAAAAAAAAAAAAAGCAAATATATTTTGGCAATTATAGACTGGCTAATGTAACCTTAATACCCATAGCAGTCCTAAGGTAACCCTCCTGATCTCTGCTCCATGCCTTTTTTTCAGGCTTTTTGTTTTTCCATCAGCAAAGAAGTCCAGTTCTTGTGCTACAAATCAGCTGGAAAAGATACTGCTCGCGTGCTGTGAAAAAGTGCTGCTGAAGTATGCCCTGTACAGCAAAGGGAACGGTCCTTAAAGGCAGGACGTAGATTTATAAAGTATGACAGCAGAAACAAGAAGCGTTGGCTATCTTTTACGGGCAGTCATTAAAAAAAGCCCTTATTTATCAAATCTGAGACAACAGTCATATAATGGATTTCTTGAATTCAAGGTGAATCAAAGGAAAATTGTGTCCAGGAGGGCAGAGATGCTCAGCCAGTACCACTACAGCGTGGCCACATGACATACCCAGCGGCAGGCGCGGGGCTGGGAGTACAGCTGCCTGCAGACTCTGCCAAGGAGCCAGATGATGCTGGAAGAATATCTTTCACAGCTCTGGATCTGGCTATTCTTGGCTTGTTCTCTGGCTGCGGGAGCTGGAGCTCATTGCTGGGCAGATAAACAGAGAGATTAATAAAGAAGATCAGGAGCTGTTGAGTGTTTGAGCAAATCGGAGATGAGCTGTTAAGCAGACGAATGTGGTGATCCCTATGAAGAAATCACCTGGTGGTTGACACTTGATCCAGGATGAAAGCATGCATATAACTCTTGGAATAAAACCCTCCTCTCCCTCCAAGCAGTCCCTCTCCCCAAATGATTAAATCTTGCACATAATTACAAAAGTGTAAAAACCTCTACCTCTTTCAGACACTGATTTTTTTTTCTAATTCCCATAATTGGCACACGGGTGTACATGGGGGAAAAAAGGGGAGAAAGCTTTGATTTTTTTTTTCCAAGCTGAAAACGTGCAAGCCCTGTGTGGGTTAGGTCCTTTAGATATTTAAAAAGATTGAAACAACTTCAAAGGAGAAGTTCTGTTCTATCAGGTTCAGTATATTTTAATATTAGTGAGGTTTTTCTTTTTTTTTTTTTTTTTAAGAAAAGACATCCATTCTCTTGAGGAAATAAAACATTCTAAAAGAATTTCTCCAGAATGGTTTTTCATTGTGTTTAAAGAGACAACACAGTATTTCATGCATGCTGAAGCTGGTAAATGTCCTAATTTCTTTTTATCAGTGTTGACTGCTCTATGTTAGCAGTTTGATAGTTGCTGGTTATGTAAATTAAAATTTTCTATCAACAGACTGCTGTTTTTTGGAAATGAGAAGGAAGAAGCATTTGGCAATAATGTTTTTATTTACCTGTGACGAATACCAGCATGTTGTGGATGAATAGGGTGCCAGCCATTCGGTTCAGAGACACAGGGGACTTCTCCTAAGGAGGATTTGCTGAATTCCCTCCATGTGGCCCAGAACATGATTGATTTACAGAAGACAGAGCTATTCTCTCTCCAGTGCAGGTGTCTATGTTCCTGCCCTGCCTGGTGGATTAAGTGCATTTCTCATGAGAAGCATGCTTTAAATACAAATTTAACAGAAGGAGGATGAAAATCTTTGGTCACTGTGACAGCTCGAAGCAGCAGTGTGGGGAGTAAGAAGTTGTGAGATGTGAATGGGGATGGGGGCGGGCAGAACCCTGCAGCCGTTCAAGGCAAAGGCAATGCAAGGTATGGGCACCAAGGGCCTCCAGCTTGTGGTCCTCATGGGACTTCCCCTCCAAGTCCACTGGCAAGAGCTGGTGCATGTGCTGAAGGTCTTCTCCAAACCCTACGGGACATGGTACCAATGGGGATGTGGGAATCTGCAGAGCGGTATCCCGGGTGGCATTGCTGTGGTGAATTTAGGCTGTGCTACAGATCAATCCGTTTTGGCAGGAAGGGGAAAGGTAGAGGCCATGCCTTCATCTCCTGTCGTCAGCCTGGCTTTGGCATCAAAGCCTCTGGATGGGGTTTGTAGCCAGCTGGTTTAACATCTGTGTCAAGGAGTCTGCAGGGAAGCATCTGCCTCTACACTCTCTCCTCTCTTTTCATTGTAATCCAGATAATGAAAGCACCGAGAGGCTGATCTGGCCCTTGTGAGCCCCGAGGAGATCTAGCTGCCAGCTTCTGAATATTCTAGTTGTGTTAGATTAACTTCCTGGCCTGCATGCCTTTTGGGGTCTCCAGACCAGAAATGAGGCATCAAGACTGTGCGACGCTTAAGCAGGGTTGTTTTTACCCTTGCAGTGCACTCCACTCACTAATCTACCATCTTCACTTGGTTCAGATTCCACATATTTTAGCTGGGATGCTTTAGTCTGGGAGAAAGTCTGGAGAAAGGCTCCTTGCCAGGTCCTCTCAGCCTGGGGAGCCACTGACCAGGAGTACAGGGTAGAGAGCTGCTCTATAGAGTTTCCTCTGTCCCATCTATCACAGACGATGGTGTTTGGTGAAGGTACTCCCATGTACAGATGTCCAGGGAATGTGGGGTGGTGGAAGGGGTGACTGCTCTCCCACTGGTTGTCCTCCCTTGGACTGTGGGAGGGTGAGTTGGCTCAGGGCATTCAGCTGCCAGGCTCAACACAGTCAGAGGACAGAGTGCCCTGTCTTTTTAGATCCTGTCATTACTAACAGCAGTTAGACGTGTGTATTCATGTATAACATAGTATGTCTGTCCTCAGTTATCCAGACTCTTGTAGTTCAAATAAGGCCATGTCCCTGTTGTCTATTAATCACTCTGAAAATCCCCTCTCTATTTGATGCCCCCTTGCCCTTCAGATCATTGGCAGAGGGATTTTATTTTTTACCACTGGGGTGATTTTAGAGTAGAGTGGTCCTGAATGAAGTCTAATGAAGCAAAGTAAAGAAGGAGAAAAATAGCAGTCTCCTAGCTTCTGCAATGCTCATGTGCATCTTGCGATCTCTGCATGAAAAGTGTTAATGGTGCACAGCAATGAGCAGAGTACATATGCTCAATAAAACAGATGCTAGACAAGTTTCCTTAAATAGATCTTCCACTAATTCAGCTCAGCATTGGCTCTCTGCTTGTTCTGGGCGTCCGGTGTGTAATTCCTCTGCCAAAGAACTTGCTGGGGATGCTATAACTTGGCTCTGAACTGTGACCAAGGTTTTTAGCTTTCCTTACAAACAGACCAAAAGGAAGACACCCAAAAGGTGCACCATCTCTAAGTGACTGCAGATAGCCTCAAGCCACAGTTTCCATTTAAAGGGATTTGAACAGCTTAATTCACACACTGGACCAATGCAGCAACTGAAAGTTAACATTTCACATGGCAAAACTCTCTGGTTTTGTTGCTTACTTCTTGGCAGAGACTTTCAGGTGTCCGTGGCGCCAATTTAAATATCCCGATCCGATGTTGGGGAAGGTTTCAATCTGATCCCAAGAGTGAGATTAAGGCACAAATGAGGTCACATGCCGTACTGCCAGAACACCTTTTATTAGAAAAGAAAAGTAATAAAGAGAATAGTGATAGGACAGGATGGAACTAAAGATGGGAAATCAAGCAAAGAGTCGGGATAGGGCAGCAAGAATAGTCACCACCATGGGTCCAGCGGTGAGGTGACAGTGAGGGGTGGGCGAGGAGGTCTCAGTTGCTTGTTCCAGTGGTGATACGGCGTGGCGAGGTGCGGTGCGGTCAGGCGTTCATCCTCTCTGTCTCTCTCCCGTCTCTCTCTCCTGTTCTGACCCTGTCCTGTCCACCTTTGCCCGTGCCTGTCCTCCTTAAATACCCCTTCGAGGGCTGTAGTTTCCATAGCAGTGGCATGTATCTTCGTGCCCCCCAGCACTTGGGGCAGGGACATGTCCAAGCAGAACACCCCTGCGGACAGGGTGCCTTCACACAGCAGGGTTTCCAGAACCCGGTGGTCTTGTGACCATCCTTGCAAGCAATCTTTGAGACAAGTCCATAGTGCAGTTCCTCACAGGTAGTACCAAGTTCATCCCATTCTTTGCTGGATACCAGGTTATCCCACAGAAAGGTGTATTGGCAATTCTGGTGAAGCAGACACTGTGTTGGCTGTACAAAAATTTATGGCTCATTCTGTTCTGAAAGTGGTCTGATATATAAAATATGTAAAATGATTTAAAAAGTCAGATAAATAACAGAGTGTGTTCTCTCATTATTCATCCTCATGTTTAATTTAAGAACATCCTTCATTTTTGTAATGAATGTGACGCTGCTACAGTTTCCAGCCTGGGGCACTGCAGTGCACCAAAACCAGAGGCGAGATCTGGAAGTAGTTCTCAAATCCACGTGCTTTGCTGCCCATCTTACAGTCACCCAGCCAGAGCTCTCAAACATGGCTATGATTTTGGCTTCTCAGAGGGATGCCAATGGTGTGGAGGGCTGCCCAGACCTGTGAGCTAGGAATGGGTGGTGGAGGACTGCTCAGTGTCTGAAATCCTCTCAACCTGCAGCCCTGAGATGTCCACCTCCTGGCAGTGGTGAGGAGCACCTCTCAACTCACAGAAGGCCTTTCCAAATGTTTATTTTTTTCATAAAGAATGGAACAAGGATCATTCATTTGCTGCAAGAGACATTTGGAATGTGATAAAGAGTCTGTCTCTTGCATGGGGGCCTCCTGGTTAGGACAGTTATCCAAGCAGTTAAAGACCAAGATTTGTTCTCTGCTCTGCTGGAGAGGATCACAAAAGACACATCTATCAGGTGACGGGTTTATGAGGGGGGGAGGGACACTGTGCAGCAAAAAAATGCCTTATCTATGAATCCAGGGAGAAGGGATGGAAGAGGGAACTGGAATGTAAGAGACAAGATAATTGTGTGAACCTCTATAAAAGCCTCTCCAGGCTGTTACATAGAAGAAGGATATCCCCAGCATCTTGTTTTACGGATTCTTTTTAAAAGTAAGAGGCCTCAGGGTGCATTTTGTGAGGACTTGAACTGCATCAGTGTTAGGTGTGCTCTGAGAATACACCTTGGAGAGGGCTGCGCAGGTAACCTAGTTTTTTGTATATGTTGTTTCTGCATCCTCATAGTCTATAAGGCTGAGCTTCTTACCTGGGGCAAATGTAGGCTTGACAGGAAGCAGAACTCTAATTTTTAGAATGTTTTCTAATATTTTCAACTGGAAAGAGAGTGCCTACTGAATTTAGGAATTTCCAGGGCTAAATAGCTTTTGAATGGGGGGGGGGCGAGGGGAGGCACTTCAGTGAAACTGAAGTCCATTTTAGATACCCAAAACCCTAAGAAAATTACCACTGCATTGATGGACTTCTCTAGTCCTTGTGTAAATACTGCCAGTACAAGCAAAGAGATTCATTAAACACAACTCTCTTGCAACGTAATGTGAGGTATAACATCACACTTCAAAATGTTTAAGCTATCTACAGCAGAATCTGTCAATCCTCATTCCTGGTACTTCTCTTTAAAAAGTGCAGCTGAAGGTAAGTAAGCTTGTTGTATAAATAGAAACTACCCAAGAAAATAAAATTGTGGACAGTTGAGACCAGCACCTCGAAATCCTCCATTGTCCCACCAAGCTGGTACGTGCCAAAGTATAAATGGATGAGGATACCAAGAGATTAAACCAGCAAAGTGCTCGTAGTGAGAATTGAGCTGCTCCAGCAACCAAATTGCAGTGTGACGACCATTCCAGCTATACCAGCTTCTTACCAATATGTATTTGGGTTTTTTTCAGCTGGAGTACCAGGGCTGGGAATACTTCTTTTCTGCTGTGGCTGTATTCAGTTTAGGGTTTCTGTTAACACAGTTAAGGACCATATGCCTCTGTGAGCATCACTGGAGCACCACTGCGAGCAACCCCTGCATTACTGGGCAGCCTTTGTAACACCACGTGAGCGACAGCCGGCTCAGAGTAGCCCTGGAGCATTCATTGGTTTGTGGTGGTTTTGTCTTGCTAAGATCTAAGACTGGTAAGCAAGCAGCTAAGAAGATGCTATATTGGAATATTGTTCCCAGTTCTGATCAAGAGAATTTTAAGGGTGACCAAAATATCTCAGGATTTTCTTTTCCAGTTAAAATAAAAGACTTTAGGAAATGGAGAATGGTGTTTGGGGGTTGGGGTTTGGGGTTTTTTGTCTTTTTTTCATGTGTCTTTTGGGCTACGAGAAGGTAATTTTGGGGCTGTGTGGAGAGAAGTGAACTCCTGTTTTCAAATGACCTGCTAAGGATTTAGTGTGCCTGTTGGCCACTGCCAGTAAAATAGAAAGATTTGCAGAGGAAGAGAACCAGATCTTAATAGTGGGTAATGGAGCTGGAAGTCCTGATAGCAGGCTGTTAAGATGCATTAACCCCATTTATTATAGGGAGATTCATCAGGAGAGAAGCCTAAATGAGCAAACCTGGGAAAATGTGTTAAAATAAATCATTGAAAAGATAACTTTTGACTTACTGTGTCCACAGTCTCAGTGTTTCTTAGATTAGAACAAAAAAGAATGATTTTTTGAACAAAAAAGTGTGTTCACAAAGCAGGGCTATGTGTGTATGCACTATGATTCCAAATTTGGTTTGTGTTTTTTTTGTTTTTTTTTTTTTTTTTTCTCAGCCTTTGAATTAATTAGGTACCGTGTTGAATTCTAAGTGCAATAATTAAGCAAATTAATGCTGCAGTGAAGTTATTAATGAGGCAAAATATGCTAATATGTTTTTGATAAAGAAATCCCTTTTTCTCTCGTACCAAGAAACTGGAAAAGCTCTTTTATTTCAGGCCAGACACCTTATCTGGAGTTCTTAGAGAGAGGGTTTGCTGTTGTGTGCTGGTGAACAAATGTTTAAAGCAGGGGTTAATATCTGCATGCAAAACCTTGCAGAAATGTTGCTGTGACAATTAAGTTATTAGCCTGGTTTCTAGCGGCACCAATAACGAGGAAAGGAAGGTGTTCTGTGACCTGTGCTTCCATTATGAGAGAGGATAATATCTAATAAAGGATTGCTATTTTTATGTTGATATTTTAAATATTCAATTCATATAAAGCAGTGAAGGCAATTGTTACCATGACATAATAAAAAATACATTTCTCTATTCAGTGTGCCTGGTGCCATTATGTTTTCAGATTGTAGAGAAATATTCTACATTCAAACAAGATGGTAATTATTTAGTGGCTTGGAAACATGTGCATGTAACAATAGTAATAACTAATAAATGGTTTCTGTAAACTTTGCCCAAGCATTTGGAGCTTGTCATGTAATCCGTAAAGCCATTTCATAGAATCATAGAATAGTTTGGTTGGAAAAGACCATTAGAATAATCTAGTCCAACCATAAACCCAACATTGCCAAGTTCACCACTAAAGCATGTCCCCATATAGCATATCTGCATGTCCTTTAAATGCATCCAGGGATGGTGACTCCACCACTTCCCTCGGCAGCCTGTCCCAGTGCTTGACAACTGTTTAGGTGAAGAATTTTTTCTTAATATCCAACCTAAACCTCCCCTGGCACAACTTAAGGCTGTTCCCTCTTGTCCTATCACTTGTTATTTGGGAGAAGAGACCAACATCCACTTGGTTACAACCTCCTTTCAGGTAGTTGTAGAGAGTAATAAGGTCTCCCCTCAGCCTCCTCTTCTCCAGACTAAATAATCCCAGTTCCCTCAGCTGCTCCTCATAAGACTTGTTCTCCAGACTCTTCACCAGCTTTGTTGCCCTTCTCTGCACACGTTCCAGCAACAAAACATCCTTCTTGTAGTGAGGGGCCCAAAAC